>NC_036844.1:6900468-6910999 GCF_002910315.2 Salvelinus sp. IW2-2015 | reverse complement strand
CACTTTTTAGTTAATACATGATTCCATATGTGTTATTTCATAGTTTTGATTCTTCACTATTATTCTACAATGTAAACATAGTCAAAATAAAGAAGAACTCTGGAATGACTAGGTGTGTCCAAACTTTTGACTGGTACTATATACAGTACAGTTGAAGTCGGAAGTTTACATACACTTATTAGTTGAAAGTCATTAAAACTCGTTTTTCAAACCACGTGGTAAGTCGGTTAGGACATCTACGAAAATGACACGAGTCATACACTAGTTGACTGTGCCTTTAAACAGCTTGGAAAATTCCAGAAAATGATGTCATGGCTTTTGATAGGATAATGACATCATTTGAGTCAATTGGAGGTGTACCTGTGGATGTATTCAAGGCCTACCTTCAAAATCAGTGCCTCTTCGCTTAACATCATGGGAAAATCAAAAGAAATCAGCAAAAACCTCTGAAAAAAATTGTAGACCTCCACCAAAGTCTGGTTCATCCTTGGGAGAAATTTCACCAAACGCCTGAAGGTACCACGTTCATATGTACAAACAATAGTACACAAATATAAACACCATTGGACCAGGCAGCCATCATACCGCACAGGAAGGAGACATGTTCTGTCTCCTAGAGATGAATGTACTTTGTGTGCAAAATGTGAAAATCAATCCCAGAACAACAGCAAAGGACCTTGTGAAGTGGATGGAGAAATGTCCTCTGGTCTGATGAAATAAAAAATATAACTATTTGGCCATAATGACCATTGTTATGTTTGGAGGAAAAAGGAGAGGCTTGCAAGCTGAAGAACACCATCCCAACCGTGAAGCACTGGGGTGCAGCATCATGTTGTGGGGGTGTTTGCTGCATGACGGACTGGTGCACTTCACAAATAGATGGCATCATGAGGAGGAAAATGATGTGGATATATTGAAGCAACATCTCAAGACATCAGACAGGAAGTTAAAGCTTGGTTGCAAATGGGTCTTCCAAATGGACAATGACCCCAAGCATACTTCCAAAGTTGTGGCAAAATGGCTTAAGGACAACAAAGTCAAGGTATTGGAGTGGCCATCACACAGCCCTGACCTCAAACCTATAGAAATTTGTGGGCAGAACTGAAAAAGCGTGTGTGAGCAAGGAGGCCTACAAACCTGACTCAGTTACACCAGCTCTGTCAGGAGAATGGGCCAAAATTCACCCAACTTATTGTAGGAAGCTTGTGAAGGCTACCCAAAACGTTTGACCCAAGTTAAACAATTTAAAGGCAATGCTACAAATACTAATTACACCTCCAATTGACTCAAATGATGTCAATTATCCTATCAAAAGCCATGACATCATTTTCTGGAATTTTCCAAGCTGTTTAAAGGCACAGTCAACTAGTGTATGTAAACTTCTGACCGACTGGAATTGTGATACAGTGAATTATAAGTGAAATAATCTGTCTGTAAACAATTGTTGGAAAAATGACTCGTGTCATTTTAGTAGATGTCCTAACCGACTTACCAAAACGTGGTTAAAAAACTAGTTTTAATGACTCCAACATAAGTGTATGTAAACTTCCGACTTCAACTGTACTGTATATAGTACCAGTCAAAAGTTTGGACACACCTAGTCATTCCAGAGTTCTTCTTTATTTTKACTATGTTCTACATTGTAGAATAATAGTGAAGACATCAAAACTATGAAATAACACATATGGAATCATGTATTAACTAAAAAAGTGTTAAAGGGTATGTCACCCTATCCCCTTAATAAYCCAGCCCCCTGAATCCAAGTGTTTAACACTGGGGAGGGGACCAGTAACTTTATRATCAAACTTGTTCAATTTAGAAGCAGCAGTCATTTTTCAGACTTTGGTCATCATACWGTACTTTGATCTGATTTTATCCAAATGTCATTCAATTTCATGAAAAACATCATTTTGACTGTTCATGACCTGTAATATTTTTTGGTGAATACCGAAAGGGATTCTGAAATTCAAAATCAAATAGCTAAATTATCCTTGGAATTACCATCCTCAAACAATTCCCCGGATTAATAGCCAACAACTAGCAAGCAGCAGCTCCCTGTCGAGATGAGGACCCCCGTCTCCTCCCTCCATCCCTCCCTCTCTGCCTTTCCCCTTTATCCCTCTCTCAATCTCCCTCTCAGACCCTCAGTCTCTCTCTCTCACACTCTATATCTCTCCCCAGAGATAGGCAGAATTTCTGTTACATGTATTTGAAATACATATTTGTATTACTTCTGACTATTATGTCATTTGAATTACACTATATTTTGGAAATACAATATAATTTTCCTTAACGTTTTTTTTTTAATAGCAATTCCACTTTCTGACCCCCATTTCCCCCTGCATTGGTATCAGAAGTGTAACAGCACTGTGGCGTGATAAGAGATTCTGATTAATAAAGATAATGTAAAAATGTACAGTACCAGTCAAAAGTTTGGACACACCTACTCATCCAGGGGTTTTTCTTTATGTTTTACTATTTTCTACATTGTAGAATAATCGTGAAGACATCAAAACTATGAAATAACACATATGGAATCATCTAATACCCGCAAAAAGTGTAAAACAAATCAAAATCTATTTTAGATTTGAGATTCTTCAAAGTACCCACCCTTTGCCATGATGACAGCTTTGCAAACTCTTGGCAGTCTGTCAACCAGCTTCACCTGGAATGCTTTTCCAACAGTCTTGAAGGAGTACCCACATATGTTGAGCGCTTGTTGGCTGCTTTTCCTTCATTCTGTGGTCCAACTTCTCCCAAACCATCTCAATTGGGTTGAGGTGGGGTGATTGTGGAGGCCAGGTCATCTATTGCAGCACTCCATCACTCTCCTTCTTGGTCAAATAGCCCTTATACAGCCTGTAGGTGTGTTGGGTCATCGTCCTGTTGAAAAACAAATGATAGTCCCACTAAGCGCAAACCAGATGGGATGGTGTATCGCTGCATAATGCTGTAGTAGCCATGCTGGTTAAGTGTGCCTTGAATTCTAAATAAATCACAGACCATGTCACCAGCAAAGCAACCCCACGCCATCACATCTCCTCTTCCATGCTTCAAAATGGGAACCACACATGCGGAGATCATCCGTTCACCTACTCTGCGTCTCACAAAGACACAGTAGTTGGAACCAAAAATCTCAAATTTGGACTCATCAGAACAAAGGACAKATTTCCACCGGTCTAATGTCCATTGTTCCTGTTTCTTGGCCCAAGCAAGTTTCTTCTTATTATTGGTGTCCTTTASTGGTGGTTTCTTTGCAGCAATTCRACCATGAAGGCCTGATTCACGCAGTCTCCTCTGAACAGTTGATGTTGAGAGTTGTGTCTTGTACTTGAACTCTGTGAAGCATTTATTTGGGCCGCAATCTGAGGTGCAGTTAACTCTAATGAACTTATCCTCTGCAGGAGAGGTAACTCTGGGTCATCCTTTCCTGTGGCAGTCTTCATGAGAGCCAGTTTCATCATAGCGCTTTATGGTTTTTGCGACTGCACTTGAAGTTCTTGAAATTTTACGGATTGACTGACCTTCATGTCTTCAAGTAATGATGGACTGTCGTTTCCCTTATTTGAGCTGTTCTTGCCATAATATGGACTTGGTCTTTTACCAAATAGGGCTATCTTCTGTCACAACACAACTGATTGGCTCAAATGCATTTGTCACGCCCTGACTTTAGTTATATTTGTTTTCTTTATTTTTTGGTTAGGTCAGGGTRTGACAAGGGTGGTTTGTTTAGTTTTTGTATTGTCTAGGGGTTCTTGTCTTGTCTAGGGTTTTTGTTCATCTATGGGGGTTTTGTATGGTCTAGGGGTATGTAGGTTTATGGTGGCCTGAATTGGTTCCCAATCAGAGACAGCTGTTTCTCGTTGTCTCTGATTGGGGAGCCTATTTAGGTTGCCATTTTCCATGTTGGTTTTGTGGGTAGTTGTTTTCTGTTTTGTGTGAGTACCTGACAGAACTGTAGGTATTGTGGGTAGTTGTTTTGTGTGAGTACCTGACAGAACTGTAGGTTTTGTGGGTAGTTGTTTTGTGTGAGTACCTGACAGAACTGTTGCGTTTTGTTCCACTTTTGTTTTTGTTTCAGTGTTCTGGTTATAATAAACATCATGAACACGTACCACGCTGCGCTTTGGTCTACTCCTTCTTCCTCAGACGAACATCGTTACAGCAGTAAGAAGGAAAGAAATTCCACAAATTAACTTTTAACAAGTCACACCTGTTAATTGAAATGCATTACAGGTGAAGCTGGTTGAGAGAATGCCAAGAGTGTGCAAAGCTGTCATCAAGGCAAAGTGTGGTTACTTTGAAGAATCTCAAATATAAAATATATTTGGTTTATTTAACACATTTTTAGTTATTACATGATTCCATGTGTTATTTCAAAGTTTTGATCTCTTCACTATTATTCTACAATGTAGAAAATTGTAAAAATAATGAAAAACCCTGGAATGAGTAGGTCCAAACTGTATACTGAACAAAAATATAAACACAACATGTAAAGTGTTGGTCCCATGTTTCATGAGCTGAAATATAAGATCCCAGACATTGTCCATGCGCATGAAAAGCTTATTTCTCTGAAATTTTGTGCACAAATTTGTTTACATTCCTGTTATATCCTGTCTGTTTGGCCCTGTCCGGGGGTTTCGCCGGACAGGGCCACAGTGTCTCCCGACCCCTCCTGTCTCAGCCTCCAGTATTTATGCTGCAATAATTTATTTGTCGGGGGGCTAGGGTCAGTCTGTTATATCTGGACTATTTTCCTGTGTTATCCAGTGTCCTGTGTGAATTTAAGTATGCTCCCTCTAATTCTCTCTCTCTTTCTCTATTTCTCTTTCTCTGTCTTCTCTCGGAGGACCTGAGCCCTACGACCATGCCTCAGGTCCCCAGTCCACCTATTCATGCTGCTGCTCCAGTTTCAACTGTTCTGTCTGCGGCTATGTAACCCTGACCTGTTCACTGGACGTGCTACCTTGTCTCGGACCTGCTGTTTTGGACTCTCTCTCTACCGCACCTGCTGTATCTAACTCTTAATGATTGGCTATGCAAAGCCAACTGACATTTACTTCTGAGGTGCTGACCTTTTGCAAACTCTACAACCACTGTGATTATTATTATCCAACCCTGCTGGTCATCTATGAACGTTTGAACATCTTGGCCATGTTCTGTTATAATCTCCACCCGGCACAGCCAGAAGAGGACTGGCCACCCCTCAGAGCCWGGTTCCTCTCCAGGTTTCTTCCTAAGATCCAGCCTGTCTAGGAAGTTTTTCCTAGCCACCGTGCTTCTACATCTGCATTGCTTGCCAGTTTTAGACTGGGTTTCTGTACAGCACTTTGTGACATCGGCTGATGTTAAAAGGGCTTAATAAATATATTTAATTGAAATTTGATTGTTAGTGAGCATTTCTCCTTTGCCTAGATTATCCATCCAGCTGACAGGTGTGCATATCAAGAAGCTGATTAAACAGCATGATCATTACACAGGTGCACCTTGTGCTGGGGACAATAAAAGGCTATTTTTAAATGTGCAGTTTAACAGATGTCTCAAGTTTTGAGGGAGGGTGCAATTGGCATGCTGATTGCAGAAATTTCCACCAGAGATATTGCCAGAGATATAAATTAATTCATTACCAAAAGCTGCCTCTAACGTTGTTTACGAGAATTTAGCAGTACGCACAACTGGCCTCACAATCGCCGAACACATGTAACCACGCCAGCTCAGAACCTTCACATCTGGCAAATACCTCCCCACCCACCCGTGGTAGAAAACAATTGCAGCGTTCCTACCCCCAAACGAATTCCCACAGCAATGGAGGTTACATTTGAATGGCCTCACACACCAGTACAGTGGTTAGATTTGAGACTATGGAGATGTGGGCAGAGGTTATGTTATAATTTAGTCTATTGAGATGTGGGTCGAGGTTATATTAGAGTTTAGACTAGTATCGTATCAAAGAAAGGAATGTAGGTAGGCCGTGAATGGCGTCACACACCAGTACAATAGGTGGCGATGTATGCACCTAAAAGTTGGATTCGATCCAAATCAAACTATTTTGTCACATGCGCCGAATTCAACAGGTGTAGACCTAACCATGAAATGCTTACTTACAAGCCCTTACCCAACAATGCAGTTCAAGAAAGAGCTAAGAAAATATTTACCAAATAAACAAAACAATTATAATAAGTAACACAATAAAATAACAATAATGAGGCTATATACAGGGGGTACCGGTACCGAGTCAATGTGCGGGGGTACAGGTTAGTCTAGGTAATTTGTGCATGTATGTAGGAGTAAAGTGACTATGCAGAGATAATTTACTAGAGTAGCAGCAGTGTAAAAACAAATGGGGGAGTGTCAATGTAAATAGTCTGGGTGGCCATTTAATTAATTGTTCAGCAGTCTTATGGCTTGTGGGTAGAAACTGTTAACCTCTTAAGGAGCCTTTTGGTACTAGACTTGTTGCTCCGGTACCACTTGCCGTGTGGTAGCAGAGAGAACAGTCTATGACTTGGGTGACTGGAGTCTTTCACCATTTTTTGGGGCTTTCCTCTGACACCGCATAGTGTATATAGGTCCTGGTGGCAGGACGATTGGCCCCAGTGATGTACTTGGCCATACGCACTACCCTCTGTAGCGCCTTACGGTCAGATGCCGAGCAGTTGCCATACCAGGTGGTGATACAACCGGTCAGGATGTTCTCGATGGTGCAGCTGTGTAACTTTTTGAGAATCTGGGGACCCATGCCAAATCTTTTCAGTCTCCTGAGGGGGAAAATGTGTTGTTGTGCCCTCTCCATGCCTGCCTTAGTGTGTTTGGACCATGATAGTTTGTTGGACACCAAGGAACTGAAACGCTGGCCCTGCTCCACTTCAGCCCCGTTGATGTGAAGGGGGCGTGTTCGGCACTCCTTTTCCTGTAGTCCACAATCAGCTCCTTTGTCTTGATCACGTTGAGGGAGAGGTTGTTGTCCTGGCACAACACTGCCAGGTCTCTGACCTCCTCCCTATAGGCTGTCTCATCATTGTCGGTAATCAGGCCTACCACTGTTTTGTCGTCAGCAAACTTAATGATGGTGTTGGAGTCATGTTTGGCCACGCAGTCATGGGTAAACAGGGAGTACAGGAGGGGTCTAAGCACACACCCCTGAGGGGCCCCAGTGTTGAGGATCAGACGTGATGTTGCATACCCTTACCACCTGGGGTCAGCCCATCAGGAAGTCCAGGATCCAGTTGCAGGTGTTTAGTCCCAGGGTCCTTAGCTTAGTGATGAGCTTTGTGGGCACTATGGTGTTGAATGCTGAGCTGTAGTCAATGAACAGCATTCTCACATAGATGTTCCTTTTGTCCAGTTAGGAAAGAGCAGTGTGGATTGCGATTGAGATTGCGTCATCTGTGGATCTGATCCACCAACCAAATCCTAAAAGAAGAAGCAACGAATCCAAACATTCACTGTGGCCACAGCCTGGTGTCAGAGCTTAAGTAACCAAAAAGACAGCAGGAGCAGTCAGAGAGAAAGTTCAGCTATAGATTTGCTGTCATATCAAAGCTAAAAATATGGATGGAATCTTCAGCCTATGATTTTGTGAAATGTGAGAGAGTGATTTTGTGAGGTTATATTTTTTTTAAGCGACGGCAGATGTAAGGGTGTATAAAATGTGCTTGTCTGTTACGTACCCTCTTCCTAAATCAAACTTAATGTCACATCACCTGACACCTTAATTCATTGTAACCTACCAAGAGGCGTTGACCCAAAACAAAACAACCAACACACCACCCACACTAAAGATGCATTTATATCCGGACAAAAATGTAATCACAGCATCAAAGATGGACTAGAGCGCCTCCATGCCCATTTAAGTCATGATTTAAAGCCGTGTTGTATGATTCCAGACCAGGAAAGTAGCAGTTTGAATAGAAACCCAAACCAAACCCACACGTTCTCTTCTCTCCTCCATAGGCTACTGCACTGTCCTGCTTTTCTCCTGGAGCGGTCAGACAGAGAGTCAGGACCACAGGGAAAGATAATTACTAGTTTGGACCTCAGATATGAAACCAGAAAAGGATGAGATTTTCCGAACCACTGACTGCACAACTTTTCAATTGCATGCCTTCATACGCCGTGGTGTGCTATAGTTTAGACTTCTCACTAGCATTGGTCTGAATTTTGAACCATGAGTCATGGTATCCCACTTTTTTTATGGAAGTGGAATGAAGATAGAGATAAGTGACCATTGCTGAGTATATTTTTTAGTATCCTTACACGTTTGGTACGAGGGTCTTATTGTGTTCATCAAATCCGGTTCTGCCTTCCTCATCAAAGCCCTGTTCCGACACCGACTTGATGGATGTGTGCCTCTCTTTACCACCTCTAGAGATAGTGGATGGATATACCACAGAGATGGTAAGCTCAGTGATGGCCCTTAGATTGGAACATGCTTTGACAGATAGATCCCGCTGAGCTGGAAGCTTGTCATTGGGGCCCCCACTTAGCCTCACTAAGAGAAAGTCATTAAGAGGAAATATTGCTGCTTGTTTCCAGGAAGACTGTTCTTTCTATTTCCCATGGATGGACAGGGGGATCTCTGCCTGCCTGCCTCTCTGCCTGCCTGCCATCCTCCCTCCCTCATAGCAGTTGTCTGGCTCTACTCATCCCAAAAGTCCAGAGACGTCCTCCCCTCTTTCTTCTCTTTCCTAAGCCTCCGCCTCCCGTTGCCTTCCCCAAGCCATCACCATTTCCCCCTCCTCCTCCGCCCCCATTTCCCCACACTACACCCACGAGACAGAACTTCAAAGAAAATGTCCTTTAAAATATATTTTTTGTTCCAAGGTGTTAAGGCTATGGCCTTGACAAGACTGCCGCTTGTAGTAATTGTATGGTTATTCCATTAAGTTGATGTAATAATCTCTCCTTCACTCGCTGCCCATCTCTCTCGACAGATACAGTGGGGAGAACAAGTATTATACACTGACGATTTTGCAGGTTTTCCTATTACAAAGCATGTAGAGGTCTGTAATTTTTATCATAGGTACACTTCAACTGTGAGAGAAGGAATCTAAAACAAAAATCCAGAAATCACATTGTATGATTTTTAAGTAATTAATTGGCATTTTTATTGCATGACATAAGTATTTGATACATCAGAAAAGCAGAACTTAATATTTGGTACAGAAACCTTAGTTTGCAATTACAGAGATCATAGTTTCCTGTAGTTCTTGACCAGGTTTGCACACACTGCAGCAGGGATTTTGGCCCATCCTCCATACAGACCTTCTCCAGATCCTTCAGGTTCGGGGCTGTCGCTGGGCAATACGGACTTTCGGTCCCTCCAAAGATTTTCTATTGGTTCAGGTCTGGAGACTGGCTAGGCCACTCCAGGACCTTGAGATGCTTCTTACGGAGCCACTCCTTAGTTGCCCTGGCTGTGTGTTTCGGGTCGTTGTCATGCTGGAAGACCCAGCCACGACCCATCTTCAATGCTCTTACTGAGGGAAGGAGGTTGTTGGTCAAGATCTCGCGATACATGGCCCCATCCATCCTCTCCTCAATACGGTGCAGTTGTCCTGTCCCCTTTGCAGAAAAGCATCCCAAAGAATGATGTTTCCACCTCCATGCTTCACGGTTGGGATGGTGTTCTTGGGGTTGTACTCATCCTTCTTCTTCCTCCAAAACACGGCGAGTGGAGTTTAGACCAAAAAGCTCTATTTTTGTCTCATCAGACCACATGACCTTCTCCATTCCTCCTCTGGATCATCCAGATGGTCATTGGCAAACTTCAGACGGGCTGGACATCCGCTGGCTTGAGCAGGGGACCTTGCGTGCGCTGCAGGATTTTAATCATGACGGCGTAGTGTGTTACTAATGGTTTTCTTTGAGACTGTGGTCCCAGCTCTCTTCAGGTCATTGACCAGGTCCTGCCGTGTAGTTCTGGGCTGATCCCTCACATTCCTCATGATCATTGATGCCCCACGAGGTGAGTCTTGCATGGAGCCCCAGACCGAGGGTGATTGACCGTCATCTTGAACTTCTTTCCATTTTCTAATAATTGTGCCAACAGTTGTTGCCTTCTCACCAAGCTGCTTGCCTATTGTCCTGTAGCCCATCCAGCCTTGAACAGGTCTACAATTTATCCTGATGTCCTTACACAGCTCTCTGGTCTTGGCCATTGTGGAGAGGTTGGAGTCTGTTTGATTGAGTGTGTGGACAGGTGTCTTTTAATACAGGTAACGAGTTCAAACAGGTGCAGTTAATACAGGTAATGAGTGGAGAACAGGAGGGCTTCTTAAAGAAAAACTAACAGGTCTGTGAGAGCCGGAATTCTTACTGGTTGGTAGGTGATCAAATACTTATGTCATGCAATAAAATGCAAATTAATTACTTAAAATCATACAATGTTTTTCTGGATTTTTGTTTTAGATTCCGTCTCTCACAGTTGAAGTGTACCTATGATAAAAAATGACAGACCTCTACATGCTTTGTAAGTAGGAAACCTGCAAAATCCGGCAGTGTGGATCAAATACTATGTTCTCCCACACTG
>NC_036844.1:6876018-6900443 GCF_002910315.2 Salvelinus sp. IW2-2015 | reverse complement strand
TTATTCCATTAAGTTGATGTAATAATCTCTCCTTCACTCTCTCCCTCTCTCTCGACAGATACTGTAGATAGATGTTGTTAAACATCTCTGTCTGTCTCTCTCGCTTTCTCTGGACGCTACCTAGCTTGAGATTGGCTTTGGCCAAACCACACCCTCAGCGCACCTGATTGGCTTAAAGAAATTGTAAGCAGTGGACAATTGGACGCTTATTGTGAATTATATTTTTCTACTTCAATGTAAAATGGAAGGGGACTATAGCCAGCCCCTTAAAGGTGTGTGGGAGTGAGAACGGAAGGATGGTAAGAAGAAGGATGACATTTATTGTCATGGATCTTGCAAAAATTGGGTATTATGTGTAAATTGATGAGGGACATGTTTTTGTTTAATCCATTTTAGAATAAGACTGCGACATAACAAAATGTGGAAAAGTCAATACTTTCCAAATGCACTGTACATGCGTATCCACACCATTGAGTCAATACTTTGTAGAAGCACATTTGGCAGTGATTACAGCTTTGAGTCTTTATGGGTAAGTCTCTAAGAGCTTTCCACACCTTAATTGTGCAACATTTCAAGTCAAATCAAATCGCATCAAATTGTATTTGCCACATGCGCCGAATACAACAGTTGTAGACCTTACAGTGAAATGCTTACTTACAAGCCCTTAACCAACAATGCAGTTCGAAGAAAATACAAAAAAAAAAGTAAGAGATAAGAATAACAAATAATTAAAGAGCAGCAGCAAATAACAATAGCGGGGCTTTATACCGGTACAGAGTCAATGTGCGGGAGCACCGGTGTCGAGGTAATTGAGGTAATATGTACATGTAGGTAGAGTTATTAAAGTGACTATTGCACAGATAATAACAGAGAGTAGAAGGGGGATCAGGATTCAATGACTATTTGCACAGACTATTTGCAATGCAAATAGTCTGTGTAGCCATTGATTAGCTGTTCAGGAGTCTTATGGCTTGGGGGTAGAAGCTGTTTAGAAACCTCTTGGACCTAGACTTGGCGCTCCGGCACCGCTTGCCGTGCGGCAGCAGAGAGAACAGTCTATGACTAGGGTGGCTGGAGTCTTTGACAATTTATAGGGCCTTCCTCTGACACCTCCTGGTATAGAGGTCCTGGATGGCAGGAAGCTCGGACCCAGTGATGTACTGGGCCGTACGCATTACCCTCTGTGGTGCCTTGCGGTCAGAGGCCGAGCAGTTGCCATACTAGGTAGTGATGCAACCCATCAGGATGCTTTCGATGGTGCAGCTGTACAACCTTTTGAGAATCTGATTACGAATGCCAAATCTTTTCAGTCTCCTGAGGGGGAGTAGGTTTTGTCGTGCTCTCTTCACGACTGTCTTGGTGTGCTTGGACCATTCTAGTTTGTTGGTGATGTGAATGCCAAGGAACTTGAAGCTCACAACCTGCTCCACTACAGCCCTGTCGATGAGAATGGGGGCGTGCTCGGGCCTCCTTTTCCTGTAGTCCACAATCATCTCCTTTGTATTGATCACGTTGAGGGAGAGGTTGTTGTCCTTGCACCACATGGTCAGGTCGCTGACCTCCTCCCTATAGGCTGTCTCATCGTTGTCGGTGTTCAAGCCTACCACTGTTGTGTCATCAGCAAACTTAATGATGGTGTTGGAGTCGTGCCTGGCCATGCAGTCATGAGTGAACAAGGAGTACAGGAGGGGACTGAGCACGCACCCCTGAGGGGCCCCCGTGTTGAGGATCAGCGCAGCGGATGTGTTGTTACCTACCCTCACCACCTGGGGGCGGCCCGTCAGGAAGTCAAGGATCCAGTTGCAGAGGGAGGTGTTTAGTCCCAGGGTTCTTAGCTTATTGATGAGCTTTGAGGGCACTATGTTGAGCTGAGCTGGAGTCAATGAACAGCATTCTCACATAGGTGTTCCTTTAGTCCAGGTGGGAAAGGGCAGTGTGGAGTGCAATAGAGATTGCATCATCTGTGGATCTGTTGGTGCGGTATGCAAATTGGAGTGGGTCTAGGGTTTCTGGGATAATGGTGTTGATGTGAGCCATGACCAGCCTTTCAAAGCATTTCATGGCTACAGACGTGAGTAGTCATCTAGGCAGGTTACCTTGATGTTCTTGGTCACAGGGTCTATGGTGGTCTGCTATGGTGGTCTGCTATGGTGGTCTGCTTAACTATGGTGGTCTACTTGAAACATGTTGGTATTACAGACTCAGACAGGGAGAGATTGAAAATGTCAGTGAAGAAACTTGCCATTTGCCCATTATTCTTAGAATAATTATTCAAGATTTGTGAAATTGGTTGTTGATCATTGCAAGAAAACCATTATCAGGTCTTGCCATAGTCACTCAAGGTACCGTAGAGATGGCGCCCGGTTTCCTCCAGAAGTGACGCTTGGCATTCAGACCAAAGAGTTCAATCAGACCAGAGACTGTTGTTTCTCAGGGTCTGAGTCTTTAGGTGACTTTTGGCAAACTCCAAGTGGGCTGTAATGTGCCTTTTACTGAGGAGTGGCTTCCGTCTGGCCACTCTACCATAAAGGTCTGATTGGTGGAATGCAACAGAGATGGTGGTCCTTCTGTAAGGTTCTCCCATTTGCAGAGAAACTCTGGACCTCTGTCAGAGTGACCATCAGGTTCTTGGTCACCTCCCTGACCAAGGCCCTTCTCCCCGGATTGCGCCGTTTGGCCGGGCGGCCAGCTCTAGGAAGAGTCTTGGTGGTTCCATTTAAGAATGATGAAGGCCACTGTGTTCTTGGGGACCTGCAATGCTGCAGCAATGTTTTGGTACCCTTCCCCAGATCTGTGCCTTGACACAATTCTGTCTCTGAACTCTGCAGACAATTCCTTCAACCTCATGGCTTAGTTTTTGCTCTGACACGGTCAACTGTGGGACCTTATATAGACAGGTGGGTGCCTTTCCAAATAATGTCTAATCAATTTAATTTACCACAGGTGGACTCCAATCACGTTGTAGAAACATCTCAAGGATGATCAGTGGAAACAGGATGCACCTGAGCTCAATTTTGAGTCTCATTGCAAAGGGTTCTGAATGCTTATGTAAGTAAGGTATTTCTGTTTTTTTATGTTTAATACATTTGAAAATAAATGTAAAAACGTTTTTTGCATCGTCATTATGGGGTATTGTGTGCGGATTAATGAGAACATTTCATTATTTAATCAATTGTAGAATAAGGCTATAATGTAACAAAATGTGGAAAAAGTCAAGCGGTCTGAATACTTTCCAAATGCACTGTATAGCATAGGCTATGTAGAGTATAGGATAACGGCACAATCATTTTGGCTTATTTGGGCTTGGCTCATAAAATGTCTGTATATTCTGTATGTCTCATCAGGCTTAGGTAGCATCAGTCTTAAATGGTCATGCCAATCAAAGCTTTAATCTAATCCAGACATATTAATATGCTTTATTCTACAGAATGAAACCGGTTTGGGTGGGAAATACTGGGTTGCCCGGGAGAAAAGTGATTATTCTCAGGATGGAACATTTGTAAAATACCTGGAAAATGTTCAACCCTAGTCTGTAGCTTATTCTTTAGATGTTTGGGGCTACTGGTGAAACATGATGTGCAGGCATAATCAAGCGCACAGTCTTTAGGGTGTCTATAGCCTTCCATCCAATTGGCGACAGATATTGAAAAATCTGCATAAAAACAATATGCACATTTCAGGGTATCCTTTAGGACAATTTGGCACCGAACAACATGACCTGGATTTTTTAATTTACCAGACAGTTGAGTAATTTACCGGACATCCATTTGCATTCAGATCCAACTTGTCTGAGCCAGCGCCATCAATTATCAAGGGATATTGACCAAATGAGCCGCATTTATGTGTCCTTAAAAACAGCCTATGACAAATTACAAAACACTATTCCTTGTGTTTCGATGTGTACCATATACACACCTTCATAGCAAATGTTTTTATTTTGGTTTTAGGCTACTTTCCTAAAACAATAATTGTCCACGTAATGGTTCATCTGTCAGAGATTTGAGCACTAAATGCTTCAAGGTATTGCATGTATACGCCTATAGGCTTAGATGTCCACTATATGATGTTAATATTAAAAGAATTAGCCTATATAAAGGAAGAGAAGCTTAGGCCTAGCCCCAGAGAGATAGAGAGAGATAGAGATATGCCCGGCAGCATTTTACAACACCGGCACGCATTTCTTAGTGTCAGATGGCTACTGCATCTGCTATACATATAGATGTACAGAAGTAGGCTATTTCATACATTTTCAATCTGCATATTTTGTATAGAGAGAAGTATTATATATATGTTAGATTATAGGAGTAACTCTGGTAGGCCTGACACATTGCCTTCATATTATTGTCACGCCCTGACCTTAGAGATCCTTTTTATTCTCTATGTTTGGTTGGGTCAGGGTGTGACTCGGGTGGGAAAATCTATGTTTTCTATTTCTTTGTGTGTGGCCGAGTGTGGTTCCCAATCAGAGGCAGCTGTCTATTGTTGTCTCTGATTGGGGATCATATATAAGTTGTGATTTTCCGTTTGGGTTTTGTGGGGTGTTATTTTCTGTTTAGTGTCTGTGCCTGACGGAACTGTTCGCGTTTGGATTTGTTATTTTTGTTTGTGTGTTTCTTGTAAATAAATATCATGAACACTTTCCACGCTGCGCTTTGGTCCACTCTTCCTTCCACCGACGACGAGCGTTACATTATTAGGATAACATAAAAAGTCATTCAAGCCCTTTATTAGGAAAATATGAGCAGGCTGTTATATTGCGGAAAACACAGCATTACAGTTGGAACTTAATTTGGCCAAAGAAAATGGCTCAACAAAATGAATGAAAACACTTTTGAACTGGTTTAAACCTTCACAAAAGTTTTGAGCCATGCTGTATTGCAGCAATTACCAACAAAGGCAAGTACCTACCATACCCAAGAAATGACAGAAATAGGTTGTCATTTATTTTACAACAGACCAATTTATAAACTGCATTAAACTAAATATGGCGCACACAATTAAAAATACAAATTTAATTTAATTTAGCCAATGAAAATGTCTCAACAGAATTACACAAAACAGGTTTTGCATATTTTAAGAACTGGTTTCGATTAGTACATTAAACTAAATATGGAGCACACAATTAAAAAGACAGATTGAATTTAATTTAGCCAATGAAAAATGTCTCAACAGAATTACACAAAACAGGTGTTGCATATTTAAAGAACTGGTTTCGATTAATACATAGGATTACAATAATAACAATGATATACAATAATAATAATAAACATAATACAAATGATTATAAATAAATGTAAGTTCCAAAATTGCATCCTACCTGAATAGGGAGTAGCATAGTAGCCTTCTCATCTTAGTCCACTACAATATTAAAACKTATATTMAATTCCCCCTGTAGGCTTTTCACTATAGGCATACCCTTTTTCCTCTAATTTTTGTTTTACTTCAATGAAAAAGGCCTCCATCTTCACAATCAGCAGTAGCCTAGACCAAGGCTCCTCTTGCTCTCTCTCTCTCCTCAGCAGCAGGCACGCAAGGTGTGAGAGAATAGMGCTGAAGCGTGAATTCTGRGTGTAGGCTATGATAGACAGCCTCTTCTGGACAATTTGGCCTGCTGCAATTTCATTTTCTTTTTTTTATTGGCCTATTAACAGCTAAGGGAAACCCTGGGGCATTTTCCCAGAGTACACCCCTTATCACATGCAAACACAGTTCACTTTCATAGCAGCCACATACAAACAGCTCTTTGTTAATATAATTCCTTCTCGCATCTATTTAGGTGCTCTCCTCCTCTCATCTTTTCCCTTCGCTTGTGGACTTCAGTTCACAACTATGAACGTCTGTGACCAGGCAAAAMAMMCTTTCCAAGCCTAACCTTCATATCATGACTGCTAACCGYACACAGCCTACACCGTTGTCACGTCATAGTCAACATACTGTAGCTAAGGCATTAGTAAACCCGCTACAATCATGCAGTACAGTGTACAGTCAGCAACAAGCAGTTTAGCAGCTACACACGTGGGCCTCGGTGGCAATAAATGAATAAAACCAAATGCTTATCTTGACTTGAAATAGTTCCATTGTTGCATAGCCATAGCCAGCTAGCTAATATAGCATCCCTTCTCTGTTTGAGTAGGCTAAACTAGCAAGCTGAATTCAATGTTAGCTATGTAATATAGCCAGCTCTCTCTTTCTCTCTCTCTCTCTCTCGCTTCTTCTTCATTCTGTAAGAAATGTATTTGTTCAACACTGTTGAACTATTGCCTTTCTCTCTCCGAGTCAACTTTTCACCACATTTTATGCAATGCAGTGCTGGCTAACTAGAATGTTGTATTCACTTGAAAACAATCATGCAAATATGCATTGCATTGTGGTGTTGTAGGCTACCATRGTCTAGGTATTGTAATTGTATTGTCCCTAAACAAGATCAATAGGGGAGMTTTTTTGAGCTGTGTGTCTCATGTCTTCACTGTTCTTTCATGTATAACAATGCACCTGGCCTCTCAACTGCCTTTGAGCTATTCCTATTTGTTCTTGTCGATTCATATTAAAAACTGATGCAGCTTGTAATGTTTTTTATGTGTGGTATTATTCCTCGTTAGTCTATTGCAGATCTGGACAAACGATCCACCTACCACCATTGTCACTATGAATGGTGGATAGAGGGCAGCATGGACCGTTAGACTGGTAGACTACACTGACCTGTGGCATAGTAAAATATAGCACACGGAAAAGCATAGTGCATAAGGGAAGTATTAAAACACCTTGATATAGGGGAGGCGCATGGAAGCAGATGAGGATATTTGGCTAGGATGAAAGAATTTATATAGTAACATCTGCAAAAGAGCGAATGTAAACCAGGGAAAAAAACACACTTCCCTCCCCTGTGACCAATAAAAAAACACACAACCCTCCCCAAAGCAAGAAAATAAGTTTAACAGCCCTCCCCTATTTTGGACCACCCCCAGTAAATTGCTATCTTTCCCTAATGCCTAACTCTAACCTTAAATTAAGACAAAAAGGCTCATTTTTGTTTTCATTAAAACCTCGTGAATGTARCAAAATGTAATTGAAAATGTAATCTACGTAATCCCCAAAAGTAATTATTTATCATGAGAGGGCCTTAAACAATAACTAGTAATGCTGCATCCGTCTTTCGGATGGGACGTTAAACGGGTGTCCTGACTCTCTGAGGTCATTAAAGATCCCATGGCACTTATCGTAAGAGTAGGGGTGTTAACCCCGGTGTCCTGGCTAAATTCCCAATCTGGCCCTCAAACCATCACGGTCACCTAATAATCCCCAGTCTACAATTGGCTCATTCATCCCCCTCCTCTCCCCTGTAACTATTCCCCAGGTCGTTGCTGCAAATGAGAACGTGTTCTCAGTCAACTTACCTGGTAAAATAACGGATAAATAAAAAAATTAAATTTAAATTTTAAATTAAATTTTTAAAAAATACTCCAAGAAAGGTTAAAAACTCACCTTTCTGGAAAAACATTTTTGTYRCTGAGGTRCAGTCACTTTTGAGRACTCAAGCTCAGGTACACAGTACAAATATGATACAAATAGGAAAATATGAAATGTTTATGATGTATTTCCTATTCAACAAAWCTGTATGAATGAGGCTTCAATTGACTTATATTTTTCGAAATATAGTATAATCAATRTATAAAACRACTAACTATAAKATTTCACCTTCCTTATAACTGTAAAATACATATTTGTATATTTAGTGTTGGAGAAAATGGGCATGTTTTCTAAAAGTCTATCTTGATCAAAATGTCTGTCTGCCTCCATCGCTGTAAACATCTCACAGAGCTCTAGCTTGGCTTTCTGAACTCTTTAGGAACTCACCTTTCATCTCATATTAATATTGTCCATCTATGACAAACAGAAAGTGTTTTTTGTTTGTTTAAAATCTATTATTTATTTTAGATACTGGCTTTAAATCGATCTCTGAATGTGCTACAGGGACGAAACCACTCTCTCCTGCTGCATTATGATGTAAGGATTCCAGGCATTGTTAGTGGCTGTGAAGTAGGGTTCAGCCAGGAGTTGATGGACAGTCGAAAGAGCGAATGAAATGGTAGGAGCGACATTCCAGCTTCAAGTGGTGTCAGATTTCACATCCTGCTTCATACAGGCATACTCTTGTGTCTGTGAGAATCAGGGCTACTGCTCAATGCAAGCCAGTTCGATATACGGTGTCCACAGATCCATTTATAAGCAAAAATGTCAGTCAGAACCAGTACCAGAACCACACAGTTCCCTAAACAGGGGACTTTACGTCGAAGTGGTTCATTTTACAATATAGCCAATTTTGACTTTGCAGCTGGCCAATCTAGCAGGAATCACTCAGTTCTGCCTCCAGGGCTAGATTCATGACAATAAATATCAACATGCTGGTAAGAAAGGAGAGCGATAAGAGGAGAGAAGAACAGAGAGCAAGGGAGACAAGGGTGGTAGAGAGAGAAAATGAGCTATTTGAGAGAGGAAATGGGGAAATAAAGATAAAAGTGAGAAGGGGGCAGAGAATAGAGGGAATAAGAAGAGAAGGGGTCGAGAAAGAGAGAAAAGAGGTGGGAGGGAGATAGCTGAGAAAGGAGTAAAAAAGTGAGTGAGCGATAGTGAGAATGGGAGAGATAATGAGAGAGAGAGAGAGAGCGAAATAGGGACAAAGTCGAGAGAGGGAGAAAAGGCTGAGTGAGAGAGATAATTGGAACGTGAGGGAGTGAGAAAGAGAGGCAGAGAAGCGAGTGATGCAGAGGGGTGGGATGGAATTCTTTCAAAAGTGGATGCCAAGACAAATGTGCAGCTGTCAGGTACTTTTGTTAAAAACATGTTGGAGCTGCAATACAGAGTTGCTATCCAGACAAGTACTTGTTTCAACACCACTGACAACACGCAGCAGAGAGAAATGATAGTAGAGGAAAAAGAGAGAAAATGAGAGTGCAGATAAAAAATGGTAAGAGAGAGAGATAAGTAAGGAAGACAGAGAAACAGTGAGATATTGGTAGAGAGGGAGGGAAAGAGAAGGAGGGTGACAGAGAGAGGAGAAGTAGAATCAGGCAAAGAACTCGACCAACAGTAAAACAGGAGAGGGAACTGGAAGCATTAGGAAAAAAGAGAAGGAGCAAAGAAAAGAAAGAAC
This sequence comes from Salvelinus sp. IW2-2015, assembly GCF_002910315.2. Classification (NCBI taxonomy): domain Eukaryota; kingdom Metazoa; phylum Chordata; class Actinopteri; order Salmoniformes; family Salmonidae; genus Salvelinus; species Salvelinus sp. IW2-2015. The sequence continues at coordinate 6,891,292 of NC_036844.1, read as the reverse complement.
GTTAATTAATAGAACTTTTTCAGTTCACCATGATTCCCCCACCCTCCCTGTGGACCGCTGAGCCTGTGAGCATTGTGGCAGCAGCAGTAGCAGCGAGAGAGAGAGTGCATATGTTTCTGCTATTACCCGATAGGCTCTGGAGGAACTATAGGAAAAGCTTATCTGTGCCTGCGTGGGGAGGGAGGAAGGGATGGAGGGAGGAAGGGAGGGGGGGAGGGAGGAAGGGATAGAGGGAGGGGAAAGAGCGAGAGAAAGAGGTGGAGTAACAGACTGACAGGGCGGTCTCTCCCAACAACTCTCTCTCACTGCCTCGTTCCTATAGGATAGATATGCACACACTCCTTCTCTCACATACACACCCTTTTACATAAACTGTACAATGCGGGGATGAGGTCAGGATGGAGAATGGGAAACATGAGCAATACTTCTATCCGAGTTCCATTTCCTATCTCTGCGATTGAAGAATGTGAGAGTAGCACTAGTCCCCCTACGGACTCACATTGCTTCTCGAGTTTCGTGGACACTGAAACATGGGAGTGATGTTACCATGGGAACACGGTGTCCATAGAGCTGCCTGTTGTGTCCACCTGGAGTTGTGTTTCAACGTGAACGGAATGTGAGACCCCCTGGGCTAGCTGGGACTTTTGTGGCCCCAATTCATGATGGAACGGGACCAGTAGAGCACACAGCATTCAACTCTACGATGAGTCTTATCATTTAGCACTATGTGTGAAGCCCACGGATACTACGAGTTTCCAGAGTAGTCCATGGCTGGTCTGAGGCTATGTATTACAAGACAATGGGTCACAATGCTAGCTCTTGCACTCCCGTTCAGGCTTCTTGCCTCTACCCTGGTTAAACTTAAATGAATGAGTGCCGTGTTCAGTCTGGTTTTACCATACTACCTTATCCCCTGCCACATGCTGTAAAACACTGGTGCAAGAAAGACCCTGTCGACTGCATAGCAACTGTCCTCTCCAATGTATAGTGATGCGTTACAGTAACATTGACGCGTACACATGTTGTTGGGATCTTCTCAGATTCAATTATAAAGTCGTTAAACACGTTGCTTCTGGATCGAGGACAGGGACCTGATTTCTCCAGCCCCGCCCGCCTGCTGCGTGTGCCCTGCTGTCTGGTTGCTGTCGCCATGGTCACTGGTGAGTTCCAGACGACTGGGAACTCTGAAAAAGATGAGGTCATATCATGACCCAAGTGATGTTCAGGTCGGAAAGTCTGAGCTCCAGAAAGAAGCCGAGATCAAGAGTTGGAATTCTAGGTTGGATGACCGTCCAAAACTATTTTGCTCAGTTGGAGCTAGTTCCCCCCCCCGAGTTCACAGTCGTCTTGAACGCACTGAAGTTGGAAGTGAGATTTATGAGTTCACAGTTTTTTTGATCGCAGTATTAGTCCCGTGTGCCTGACGTGTCGCAAAGCCCCGTTTGCAGCAGGTGTTTGGGTCACCGTGTTCTGGTTGTTATGGTTATAGAGCGGAGCTCAGGGGCTATGATGTCATCAGATGAGGTAGTCAGGTCTCCAGGTTTATGGTTTTCCTCAGGATAATGATTGACAGCAGGACAGATCCAATAGGGAATCCTAGACTCATTGTTATAGTTTTAATTCATGTATTATTATTACTTAATTTCCCAAAGGACAATTACAGCAAGATTGGCTCTCCAAGTGTCCTTCGTTTCCGTAACCTGCTGCCCAGATAGACAATTACATCAGAAGAGATGGCTTCTGCTTTAGCTGCTGCTGTGAAATGATAATCTCCTGTCTATCCTCCCTKGTGGGATCGAGGGTGGCTAATGGCTGGAAATAGGGTCTCTGAATATACAGGACAGATAATGTGTGTGAACATCCCAGAGAGAGAGAAAGTGAGAGCGAGCTGAAACAGTTAGCCACATCCACACACAGCTGCCCTCTAGAACATGCTGGGTAAATAGTGGACAGAACACACGTTGGGTTATTTTTGACACGGCCATTTGGGTCAGATCAGAACACAGGAGGCATGGCTTAGTAGGGGCATGGCTTTCAGATTGTTGTTTTTGGCCACCCGTGAGAGTAAATGAAATTCGGGTTAATCTGTTCTGTTGTATTGTCAACACTTTACAGTTGAGCGTTGACAATTTTGTAATTTAGTTAGGTTTACACAAATTGAGTCACTCAAGTACCTATGCGTAGGTTGATATTGGTGTAGTTACCACTGATATAAAAAATGTGCCGGTTTAGCAGAGCAGGATGAGCCACGTTGCACCAAACCATTGTGGGATCGCCTGTAGCAAGCCCGCGCACTGGACACACTGGTTCCCGCTCCTGCACAAGAGAGAGAAGAGAGCTGTGTTTAGTTAAAACTGTGATTTCCTCTTTTACAGATTAAAATGTCTTAAAAACATTGGGAGCTGGACGTAGTGTGTGGGGAGCAGGAAAGAGACTGGGGCTCGCAGGTCGACTGGGATCAGCCTCAAGGTCCTGAGGTAAGAACCCAGCCAGAACCGTGCGAGGGCCTGGGTTTTGTTGTTGACCGGGCAGGTGGCAAGTGAGAGATGTAACGCTCCGTAGCGGCTTCCCAGGAACAAGTAGAGGTCAGGCAAGCCTTTCCCCCCCTTGGACCTGGGTCTCTTGACTACCTCCCTCTTCAGTCTCTCCCACTTGCTTCCCCACAGGAAGTAAAACAGCATCCGTTCCAGAGCTAAAGGAGTTGTTTGTGTGGGGATAATTAATTAATGATTAATTAATGATTAAAACCTTGCATTCAGAAGTTAGCTGTCGAAATCCCCAACAACCCAGTCTCTGTCTTACTGGCCCCAGGATCCCACTCCGCTTCCTCCTCCCTCCCGGTCAAATAATTKTAACTGYCAGTGGTAGTCTGGTCAAGTCTGGGTCTGCCCATGGTCTGAAGAATTGGGCTTCTGTCTTGTCTCTGTTCAGTCTCGCCCCAGAGGCTCGTCCATGCCAGTCAGTCCTGTCCAGGGTCCTGTTGACAGATAAAAGGTCGGTGCATAAAATGTTGACGTCGTCCATGTAAAAAWCGCMCTTGGCGGTCATCCCCCCATACCCACCCCACTGATCCATTGGTCCCTTCGCAAGACCTGTGCCAGTTCTCAATCTTATTTCTATATTAATATGTGAAATGGGGAAAAAAACTAAACATGAATTAACCCATGTTTGGGTAATCCAAAGGCATGGCCTATTGGGGGCATGGCTTTCAGATAGTACTTTTTGACCACCTGTGAGAGTAAAAGTCATTCATGTAGCCCAAACGGTTCAGTTCTCCGAACAGGAAGTTAACAGAAACCCCTCTTCAATAAATGAGGTAAGCGTCTATATACATTTATATTTGCTTAACCTTAACATTTTGATAGTTAAATAGGATCACATTATAGCTGTAAGTTTTGATCAGTATATACATGATTAGAATGAGTATTATACCTGGCACCATAAAAGAAGAGGTTTTGCCCACACAAACCAACTGTTGGCTGTATGACCATAAAGTCTAACATTTTTCTTCTCTTTTTCACAGATGATCGTCAATCAAAAAGGTATTGCTACCTGCACAAATAAATTTACTTTATTTATTAAAAAGCCTGGCTTTAGTTTAGGTGACAGAGATTATAGGACGATCGTCACAGTATGTGTGTCCTCCCTCTCGTCCTCCATTCTTACTGTTCAGGGCTGGGTTTCCCAAAAACATCGTAGCACTAAGATCATCCTTCSTTCATTTAGTTTCAATGAAATTAAGATGATCTTAGTGCTACGACGCTTTTGGGAAACCCAGCCCTGTCAAGGACAAACAATCACATCTGTCTAGCTCTCAGAGCACAGAGCTATTTGGCATGGCAAACAGGTGCTGTCTCTGTGGTCCAGCACCACAGAGACAGAGGTCGGAGTTGTGGTCAATTCCACTTAAATTCCAGTGAGATTCCACTTTCCAGTGCGTTTCTCCATAGGGAGTGGAAGTCSATTCCAGCATTGGCTGGAAATGCATATGGAATTAACTGCAGCTGTGTCAGTGTATCTATGAAAGGGGATGGCAGAATCTCCTTTAACACGACTGTTCCATAAGGTGTTGCAGACCAGTGGTTTCTAAACTTTTTCACTCGGGCCCCCCCTTCCAGCATCGGGAACACACAACGTGCACGTGTGTGTGCACCACGTCTATTTCTATTGGCACAAGCACTGTTCATGACACAAACTGTTCAAACCCCCCTTGTTGGTATAGAAAATTGTGCAGGTTTAAAGCTTATTGGGGTGCAAAGTAGATTTTGCAGTTTTAATGCTTTTTAAAACTGTAGGGGGGGCACTGATGTAGCAAGCACACAGTGGTCTCTACTTCAGTAACTTGGGGGGGGATTTGGATACAGAACGTTATGCTCCTCCATCAGAAGGACTTTATCAGTCATACAACATGGACTATAACGGGAATGAAACCAACCCCTATTTTGTCTGCCTAGTTTACTTTCCCTTTTCTGTGCCTCCAAAAAACAGAGGGAACTGCAGTGAGGAGTTTCATCAGAACGAGAGAGAGAGAGAGAGAGAGAGAGAAGAGGAGAGAGAGAGATAGAGAGAGAGGAGAGAGAAGAGAGAGAGAGAGATGAAGGAGAGAGAGAGAGAGAGAGAAGGGGGGGTGGGGGGGGGGGGGGGGGGGAGAAGAGGGGGGGGGGGAGGGAGGAGGGGGGGAGGAGGGGGGGGGATGGGGGAGGGTAGGAAAGGGGGAGCGAAGGGGGTGGGGGGGGAAGGGATGGGTAGGGGGAGAGGGGGGAGGGGGTGGGAGGAGGAGGAAGAGGGAGGGGGAGGGGAGAGAAGGGGGGGGGGGGGGGAGGGGGGGGGGGGTGCGGGGGTAGGAGAGGAGAGAGAGAGAGAGAGAGAGAGAGAGAGAGAGAGAGAGAGAGAGAGAGAGAGAGAGAGAGAGAGAGAGAGAGAGAGAGAGAGAGAGAGAGAGAGAGAGAGAGAGAGAGAGAGAGAGAGAGAGAGAGAGAGAGAGAGAGAGAGAGAGAGAGAGAGAGAGAGAGAGAGAGAGAGAGAGAGAGAGGAGAGAGAGAGAGAGAGAGAGGAGAGAGAGAGAGAGAACACAAAAAGGAGTAATAATAATAGAGTGCCTGGGACTCTGCCATGATTCTTGACTGATGTGTTAAATGATGTCATATCTTGGTTGATATTATACACTAAAAACAAATGGTTCCATACAGTGCCAAATAAGAAGACACTCTCATATGGTTCTAAATGGAACCTTTATGGTGATATAAAGAACCATTTCCTACGGTTCCATAAAGAACTATAAAAAAAAAGGTTCTATATAGCCCCAGAAAGGGTTCTGCTATGATTGCAAATACAATACAGAACCCTTTTTAATAGTTATTTATATAACCTTTATGGAGAATAGTCCTATTAAGAACCTTTCTCAATCTCACAAGTTTGGGGGTTAGCAAAATTATATTGTTAAACACTATGTTTATTATTGTGTTCATTAACAAGTTGAATCAGGTGTGTTAGCTCTGGAACAGGAACAAACTGTGAACCACTGATGTAGACATCAATTATCAATTAAATCAAGCCCACTATTGAGTCTTTCACAAAACACTATTATTAGCCATAGTCATAATAACTACAGAATGGCATAACACAACAGATTGCATAAACTGGAATGACACTCTAACTCATGGTTGCACAAAAAGAGCTGTGTTCAAACCACGCCCAAGAATATTSTAATTAACCGCCACCTCTTCATTTTTATTATCACCAAACAGCATAAAAAAACTTTTGTGAACTGTAAAGACCCAATGAAGGGCTCAAAGGGCCCTTCCCAAAGTACCCTAGAGTGTACTCATCCTCCGATACCAGGGGTGGGCAAACCTTTTGGCTCGATGGCCACATTGGGATTTTGAAATTCAACAAAGGGCTGCATTTTTTGGGGGGACCAATTGTTTGTTAAAATCAATTCGCAGGGGCCTCCCGAGTGGCGCAGCATTCTAAGGCACTGCATCGCAGTACTTGAGGTGTCACTACAGACCTGGGTTCGATCCCAGGCTGTGCCACAGCTGACCATGACTGGGAGAACCATGAGGCGGAGCACAATTGGCCCAGTATTGTCCAGGTTAGGAGAGGGTTTGGCAGGCCGAGATTTTCTTGTCCCATCGCAATCTAGCGACTCCTGTGATGGGCTGGATGCATGCACTCTGACACGGTCGTCAGGTGTAAGGTGTTTTTTCTGACACATTGGTGCGTGCGGCTGGCTTCTGGGTTAAGCAGGCATTGTGTCAAGAAGCTGTGTGGCTTGGCTTGGTTGCATTTCAGAGGATGCACAGTTCTTGACCTTTGCCTCTCCCGAGTCCATATGGGAGTTGTAGTGGGACAAGACTGTAACTACCAATTGGATACCACAAAATTGGGGAGACATTTTCTTAAATTATTTTTTATTTTTTAAACACTTTATTTGTACCTACGGTTCAGTAGATCAAGGGAAAACCAGGTCATCCACATTAATCGGTGGAAATGTATTCGTGTTTAACCATTGGCATGTTCTCTCCCCCCACAACTCACAGTCAGAATGTTGAATGTGATCTCAATGTCTTTACAGGAACCTTTTTTCAAAGAATGTTCATAATCAATCAATAATATTCTTTACTATAGGATGTCATATTTAGCCAGAATTATATGAGTGTTCAGTTAATCTTAGGTGTTCTGTAATAGAAGTGGTTCAGTGAACCATTATCTCAGCGGGCTGGCACCTAGGAGACCTGGGTTCGAGTCCAATCCTTAGCCCAAGCTCTAGGGAGCCGTTGCTCTTCATGAGTGCGAATCATGGCTGTAATACAGGTCATCAATAGCAATGCCATCTGCTGTCCAGAGGATGTGAATAGGTTACACCAGCTCTCCATTTTACCACAGGACTCTGCTGTGACCTCAGAAACTTACTTTCTTGGCCACCATGTTGAAAAAGCAGTGCATGTTAGCTTGACACTCACTGCCCTCCTCATCAAGTATATCAGCCTGGCCACATTAAACAGACATTACTTAATTTTTTGTACCTCCATTAAGTATGATATGTTATTTTATGTTACAAAAGAATGTTTGATTACTTAGAGAAGTTTTATTTTTTACTACCAAATCTACATTTTGTATATAAATGGCATGTTAAAGAAGGGTCAATAAACTAACCCCAAACAGCGAATCACTTCCTCGTCCTCATTGTGCAGTATGTGGTCCCTGAAAAAACATGAACCAAGGCTGCAAAAACACCTAAATGTGTTCTTTTAGAAATGGCAAAGCTCTCAGTATAGTGGTGCAGGTCTTTAGATGTTGTACACATGAAATTGTGTCATTCCGAACTTTAACCCAGATAGTGGTTCTTTGGCTTGTAACCATAGTGGAACCCTTTTTGGTGGAAGTCATCCAATGGTCCTGGCTGGCTGCATTTTGCTATCACCGGAAACTTCGGGAAGATTGCCCAATATTTCATTTTTCTAATGACCCAGAAAACGGAGGCTGTGGGAGAACCTATGCAAATAAGTAAATATATTTAGAAAATTATAGCTACAGGAACTTTGTGTGCAGGCTATCTCAAATGATCTGCTAACGTAATGTTCGCTAGTCAGCGAACATTACATACTGTATAGCTAGCCAGGTGAATTAAATATCACCAGCTAGCTAAATTCATATTAGCTAGTTAGCTACCTATCTTGCTGTATTTATTGTTGTAACTCTAATTGCATTTGTAGCTAGGTAGCTAGCTAGCTAACAGCCAAGGAAGAGGGTGAAAGTATTAGCTAGCAGGTCCAGCTGTCAGAGAAGGGAGAGTAGGCTATTCTGGATAGGGCAGGTACCTTTGTGGGAGGACATTATGAAAAGATTCTCCAGTTCCTGTGCCCAGCGAGAATAAAATATAAGGACATAGAGATATAGCAACATAATATTCAGTGCATAATATTAGCTAACTAGCTAATACCCGTGTGGCTCAGTTGGTAGAGCATGGCGCTTGCAACGCCAGGGTTGTGGGTTCATTCCCCACGGGGGGACCAGGATGAATATGTATGAACTTTCCAAATTGTAAGTCGCTCTGGATAAGAGCGTCAGCTAAATGACTTAAATGTAAATGTAAAAGTATAATGCAGCCTGCTACTCWACACAGTGTGCAGGCTTCTTTTCCAGCCCAGTACTAACACACCTGATTCAATTGGTGCTTCCTGAAAGGGAAATTGATATATTTTTCAACTTCATATTCATCCTCTCCAGCACCAACCCAACATCAACATACAGTATGTGAAATTGGCGCTTTTCTGTTTTGTAGTAAAAAAGATAAGCGTTTCCAATGACATCATCAACCAATTAGTAGACAATTAGTAGGAAATTAGTAGGCAATGYMTACTCATAATTGGTTAAAATCATGCATACCGATGCATACCGATGACGTCATTATAAACACTTATCTTCCTCTGTCTTTTTTACTACAAAACATAGAAATTCACCAATTTCACATATGTTGATGTTGGGGTGGTGCTGGAGAAGATGAATTACGAAGTCGATTTTTTTGTAACATTTCTGTCAACTCAAAGGTTATTTTCTAGATCCGTTTGAAGAACCATACATGGTTTTTAATTCTGGTCAGCTATATTATTTTAGTACAAACTCTTAGGAGTCATTGTTGTTTTAATTGACAAGTTGAATTAGCTATGGTACAGTTGGGGGTCCCTGAGGAGAGAATTGGAAACTACTGAGTTAGTCAACTCTTCTCAAGTGACACAAGGCAGAATATGAATCATTCACAAAACACCATCACTGGCCATATAACTTAATATTCATCTTCTTCTTCGTCTTCGATGAGGTTTAACAGCGGTTGGCATCCAATAAACGTTGCATTACCGCCACCTACTAGACGGGAGTATAACTCCCTTATACTTTGCTTGATTTTTTTTTTTAAATGAACAAATTAATTACGATCTAACACTACACTCGCTAAATAAAAAAAATACATAAATAAACACGATTTAGTCTTACATCAGGCCAACAGCTTGAACGGATGGGACACCACCACCTAACACACCCTGTAACTCTTCTGACGTCAAGTCTCGCACTTTGTGCACAACCACAATTTTCTGCGACATCCCTGCAGTACAATTGATAACCATTGTTATAAATGCTACAAATCCAATCTTACTGCAACATATATTACTTGTTGGTTTATCCCTCTGTACTGGTACAATTCTACTACTCACACCACTCCTCTCAGGATCCCTCCCCCTTGACCCATCTTCCTCTACTTTCTACACTGCCTCAGCATATGACAACTTCTGCACTAGTCTAACCCTGGAGAACTCAACCCTGCCTCTCTCACACCTGACATTTCTGATCCCCAGCCCCATGGGCACCCCTACAATTAACACATACTTCCCCCAATGCTACACATTCCTTTGTCTCATGTCCTTCAGCACACTTCTCACACCTAGGAACTTCCCTCCTAGACACTGCTGCCACATGCCCAAAAGCTTGACACCTGTAACAACGTAATTTATTTGGCACAAAAGCTTGTACAAGATAACTTATATATCCTAAAATCACTTTGTCGGACAAAGTGAACATCAAAACTCAAAGGAACAGACAACGACTCTTCTGTTTCACCACTCACGCCACCCTGTCCCTTTCAGTTGGTCAGCTTGCACATTACTCCAGTAATCAGACCTTTCAATGGCACCCTTTTCTTGGGAGCAAAACAATTCAAATTTCTTGCCCCCATTTGTTTAATGCGGGGCGCCTGTTCTCTCTGACCAGCAGAAACACAAGCAATTATCACAAGACCACTTCTGGTTACCCTCACTGATTCCACAGCACCCGTCTCTGTTTTCACCCACCCTRAAACCACAAATTGATCAGCCAAAAGGCAAGGCTCCACTTTTYCCCMAAACTTCAAACCTACTGTCACAGACWAATCTTTATCCTGACCCTYKGTGCAAGCCTCGGGCTCTGAGAACTTCACCACACCTTACCACCTCCGATACCTCATTCCCTTCTAGTTCTCCTGTCCTCAGTTCACTCTGCTTACACTTTCTACCATTCTTCTTTAACAAACCATCTCCCTTTTCCCCCGCCATTTTTAACCAACTCAAACTCACCCTCTTCCTCCCTCTCTCTCTTAAACCTCATCTGCCTCTCTTTTCCCCTCCATTCCGCCTCCGTATTCCAAGTATACGTCTCCTTATGATAATACTGCACTTCTCCTGACATACATCTTGCTCTTGCCTTCTTAAGGGACACCAATTAACCGGCTGTCACAATCTCCACAGCACTCAATAGTGCCTTCCACTTGTAGAGCAACTGCTTCTTCTTTATCAATAGCTACCGTGACACTTTCCCATTTCAAACGTGCACACGCTTCCAACCACATCCACTGTGTCCCAGATTTCTACTTCATGCAGCCAACTTCCATATCTAGCACGTATAAACTGAACGGCATGACATAACACATTAGATCAACTGGAATGACATTCTTACTCACGGTTGCAAAATAATAGCTGTAAGCAAGCCACACCCCAAAATATTCTAGCGAGCCGCCACCTCTACGTTTTAATTATCACAAAAAGAAGGAAAATTGTTTTTCTTCTGAACTGCAAGTAACCATTGAAGTGCTCAAAGGGTTCTTTGAGTCATTATGGTACCACATAGAACCATCACCCTTCCCAAAGAACCCTTGAGGAATCCTCTTTTCTTAGTTTTCCATGTAACCTGCTGCTACAGGTAACTGCCAACATAAAGGAAACACCAACATAAAGCATCTTAATAGGGTCAATGCTCCTTGGCATCACTAACATTGAGTGGCTGCTGCCAACATACAGACTCAAATAAATGTATCACTAGCCACTTTAAACAATGGCACTTTATATAATGTGTACATACCTTTCATTACTCATCTCATATGTATATACTGTACTCTATAGCATCTACTGCATCTTGCCTATGCCGTTCGGCCATCGCCCAGCCATAGATTGTTATGTACATATTCTTATTCATTCCTTACACTTGTGTGTATAAGGTAGTTGTTCTGAAATTGTTAGATTACTTGTTAGATATTACTGCACGATCGGAACTAGAAGCACAAGCATTTCGCTACACTCGCATTAACATCTGCTAACCATGTGTATGTGACAAATAAAATGTGATTTGATTTGTATTAGGGGACTTTACATCTGACATTAAAGTAGGGAGGTTGGTCTAGGAGGATGGGTGGGTGAGTGTATACCGCAACTGTCTAGTAATCCAAAGTTGTAGCATCGGGGACAAGTGTAGCATTTTAGCTAACACTTCCCCTTGTGTTTTTCCTAACCTTAACCTAATCCACCCCTTCCAAACCCCTGGGCAAAGGGGAGCCAGTTTCGAGAGAGGTCACACAACCGGAAAAGCCCCTCACCACACAACTCCAATTCTTAGATGACAAYGATGACCCAAACTGGACGAAAATTACCAAACGGAAAAGACCAGAYAAACAATGGACCAACAAGAAACMAGACCAAGAGACTTCCCCAGAACCAAAACTTAGATGCCAGCAAACACGAGCCGCCAAACCCTCCAAGAAACCGTCTCCCMCTCCCAGTCCATTACTTCCTCTGATCGCTCCTTCCTACCCCTTACTGTCCCTGATTCCCCACTCCCACCACCAATGGCCCCTGAAGCCTCCTATGATACCGCCTACTGCCCCTGACTCCTTCCCCCGGCWCCTTAGCAACCCAGATCCACACACGTTAGCCCTCCCTGCCCCTGATCCCGCACAGCAGCAAACCAGCCAGTCTCACACATCCCGTCATCCCCCTTTCCATCACCAAGACAGTACTGGGTTTCACCAGGCAGTCAGCTGGGGGGGTTGAACAGTGAACAGCCAAGAACCATCCAACACAAACAACCCGCTAAAGGCCCTCATCCAAATCTGCAAAGACATGGCCAACACCAGACCTGGACCCCCCACCCCAAATAACCCATCATCATGAGACTGGCAACACACCGAACAGAAGGACTTTCCCCAGACGACTGTTCATGGTTGCCTCCCCACTAGGGAATCCGTCTATAGATGGCACAAGGTACATAGAGAGACCTGCCCCCACGGAGGCACTCGCACTGAACACACCTACCAACTGCTTGTGAGTGCTCTGTGGCCAGGTGGGTCTTAGCCCTGCTTGCTCCCTCTGTCTTCCAGCGTCCACCCTTGCCGCAGCATCGCTCCTCCTCCAACACCASCCCAGGCCAATGGACATACCCTCCACCACCCCCTGCTCCCTCTCCATCCCTGTCCCCCTTCCTCCCTCTACACTTATTCCTCTCACAGAACCAGGAACCACTCATCACCACACCAGAAGAGGGGCGGTGTGAGGACTAAAGTTCCAGACCTACACCTGGGGCGAGCAGGCCACAGGGGAGTACCATCACTGACCTGCGGATCTTGTGATTCAAGGTATGTCTGCTCGCTCCTCAGGTTGTCCTTCCTCCCCTCTGCAGATCCAACACCAGTCCTGGTTCCAGCACCAAACCCAGTCACCGGACCAGAACACTGGAAGAGGTGCAGAGGAGGGACCAATCACCAGACCTTCACCCTGAGCGAGTGGACCACAGGGGATTGCAGGGCTCCCTCGTGTGTCTGATKGCTCCTCAGGTTGTCCTTCCTCTCCCCTGCAGATCCAGCCCAAGCACCAATCCAGATCCTATTGGCCAGGCCCAGCACCAGACGAGGCGTGGAGGAGGGACCAAAGATCACACCTTCACCTAGAGCAAGCAGGCCACAGGGAAGTACCACCATTGACCTCTGAGTCTAAGGCACCATTGATTGTGATTGCTTGTTCGAGATGCATCAGGGACAACTGTACCATTTTAGTTAACCCTTTTCCTAACCTTAACTTAATTCTCCTAACCTKTGTCGTCAGTTCTCCTAATCAGCAACGTAAATTATACCTTTGTCATTAACAGAGATGAGCACAARTACAAMATAACATAAAGATCAATGTATCAAAATAAACTGTAAACTACTTGTATTTTGTAATACATTTAATGAAAATACTTGTATTTTAGTATTTTACAAAACAAATATGCATTTGCAACTACACGGCTCAAACAGCAACAACATTCTCAATAACGTTTACAAAAACATTTTCTTGCTATGACTGTGATATGTTGTTGCTTATCCACCTTAGTTGATCAAGTCACTCTGGATAACAGTGTCTGCTAAAGGATCAAAATATAAATGTTGATGGGAAAATTAACATACCAAAAGGAACTGCATAGCAGACCGGATATTATTGGTTTGTAATGTGGCAGAGCTCATTAGCATAATACTCAGCATGCTTTGCATTTGTTCATTTTTACATTTTACTCAAATATCATGTTATCATTAGTGTATTGAAATGAGAGATTTAGAGGGATGTCACCCTAGCCCCTTAATAATCCTGTCTCCTGAGTACAAGTGTTTAACACTGGGGAGGGGACCATTAACGTTAYGATCAAACTTGTTAAATTTAGAAGCAGCAGTCGTTTTTCAGACTTTGGTCATCATACTGTACTTTGATCCAGTTTTATCCAAATATTATACAATTTCATGAAAGACATGATTTTGAYTGTTCATGACCTGTAATATTTTTGGGGGATACCAAAAGGGATCCTGAAATTCAAAATCAAGTAGCTGAATGATCCTTGGAATGACCATCTTCAAACAAYTCCCCGGATTACAGTTTTTTTCTGAACGCTTAAACACTAACAGTGATTCCTGAAGCACCATGTCTGAAACCATTAACACTTGTAGCCAATGCATTTACCAAGTGTGCCAAACTGAATGCACAGTCTCTGCTTTACACTCAGTTTGCAATTTAATAACACACTTCTAGCAAAACTGTAAGCATAGGTCTCTACATTGGTACACTATATCACCGATTGTCTTTCCACATTGACACATTTGGGGTGCCAGGTAGCCTAGTGGTTAGAGCGTTGGGCCAGTAACTGAAAGGTTGTTCGATCGAATCCCAGAGCTGATGCGGTAAAAATCTGTCGTTCTGCCCCTGAACAAGGCAGCCCCAAACAGCAAGCAAATGCAAGGTGTAGCACAGGCACGGTCCCGCGCTCTAGGAAAAACTCCCTAAGAAGCCGAGTCAGAACCTAGGAAGTAAACCTAGGTGTGAGCCAGGTCCTCTTCTGCGCTGTGCCGGGGGAGATCTATAACAGAAATGGCCTAAAGATGTTCAAAGATGTTCATAAATGAGCAGCATGGTCCAAATAATAATATCACAAAGTGGTTGTCGAGTGCAGGACAGGTCAGCGACCTCAGGAGTAAATGTTCAGTTGGCTTTCAATGCCGATCATTCAGATATCTCTACGCCTCCTTGCTGTCTGTAGAGAGTTGAAAACAGCAGGTCTGGACAGGACGCACACGTCGGTGGAACAGGCAGCGGTTCCATAGGCCGCAGGCCAGAACAGTTTGAAACTGGGCAAGCAGCACGGCCGGTGACTGGGGACACCCAAGGAGTCCATCGCAGACGCACTAGTCCTCGAGCATGCTAGGTCCGTTGGCTCAAGTCCCTCCGAGAGAGAGAAAGAGAGAAAGAAAGGGAAAAGAAAGAGAGAAATGTCATGTTTTTGTCATTTATTTTTTCATGTCTTGTCCCTGTGCTTCCCTCTGCTGGTCTTATTAGGTTCTTCCCCTCTTTCTCTCTCTCTCTCCTCCTCCCTCTCTCCCTCTCCCGCTCTCTCTCTCTATCGTTCCGTCCTGCTCCAGCTGTTTCTCATTCTCCTAACGACCTCATTTACTCTTTCACACACCTGTCCCCTATTTGCCCTCTGATTAGGTCCCTATTTCTCCTCTGTTTTCCGCTCCTGTCCTTGTCGGATTCCTGTTTGATGTTTGCTGTCCTGCGTCCTTGTTCCGCCCTGTCGTGTTTTGCTGGAATCACGACTGCTGTTTCCTTAAGTCGGCTTTTCCTGGGTCCGCATTAATCGCAGCTACGAACAGAGATATCGACCAAGATGGAGCGCAGCGCCGTATGGATTTCTTCTCAACACTGGCCGTCGAGATGTTCCAGCGCAGCAAGCTCGCAACACTGAGCAGAATTGTTTGCTGCTCTCATGCCGTTAAACCCTGGCCGCCAGGTCCTCCGATCGTCTCTGGACAGTGTTGCAGAGTCTTCGTCTCGTCCACCTAGAGTCTTCCTGGTCTTCCAAGTCTCCGGAACCTAGGGTTATCAGTAACCACCTGTTACTCTGGCAGCCCCACTGACTGTCGGCTCCTTTCTACGCAGTGTGATATTGTGTTCTC
>NC_036844.1:6871050-6875993 GCF_002910315.2 Salvelinus sp. IW2-2015 | reverse complement strand
TTTAGGCTGGGTTTCTGTACAGCACTTTGTGACATCAGCTGATGTAAGAAGGGCTTTATAAATACATTTGATTGATTGATCAGACTCAGAGAACTGCAGGACCACRTAATGGCAGATGACACCAAATTCTAAAACATCAACAGAGTGAGTCTCTCTGCACTGTCTCGTCTACTGAAATGCAATAGAATTAAGATGAAGCAGCTGTACAGAGTCCATTTCGGGAAAAAACTCAGACYGTGTAAAACAACTGAGATATGAATATRTGYAGGTAAGCTATACTATCCTATCATTGGTACTGGATCTGGAAGTGTATGGTGCTACATCATATTGACTGGTCCCTGTCTTTTCCTACTGTGCTACATTGTTTTGTCTTGTCTCTTTCAGAGAGTCATGGAGCTAGAAGCAGATGCAGTGCATCATGAGCTAATATATGTGGACRAGGCARGTTTCAAMCTTGCRAAAACAAGGGGCCGYGGCAGAAATATCATCGGACACYGTGCCATCATCAACGTCCCGGGACAAMGTGGTGGCAACATAACAATGTGTGTGGCTATTAGTCAAAACGGCATCCTTCACCATCATGCAATCCTAGGYCCATACAACACTGCACACRTTATCACATTTCTGKACACCCTCCACAACAGACTAATCCCTAATGACCAGGGGCCCWGAGCAGCCCAGGTACGTTATCATCTGGGACAATGTTAGTTTCCACCGGGCTGCTGTGGTCCGCAATTGGTTCACAGGTCACCCACTTTTCTTCGCACTCAATCTCCCCCCCATACTCTCCGTTCTTGAACCCTATTAAAGAATTCTTCTCTGCGTGGTGTTGGAAGGTGTATGATCGCCAGCCCCACCAACACATACCCCTTCTATAGGCAATGGAGGAGGCTTGTGGAGACGTCGATCAGGGGTCATGCCAGTCCTGGATACGGTACTCCAGGCCATACTTTCCATGCTGCTTAGCTCAAGACAAAATCGCATGTGATGTGGATGAAGTCTTCTGGCCAGACCCATAAAGGAGGCATTTTTTTTTCTGTTCTTTTTTTCTAGCACAAATGTTTTTGTTTTCTTCTACTGCGCTTTTGTTGTTTGAGGAGTGTTAGAATTTTTTTGTATTGATAGTGTGTTATGTTCGCAATACACATCCATACTTTACACATTTGGATACCTGTGTGTATGTGTGTTTACTACATGTATGACAAAACTTTATTGCAAACTGCTATGCCCTGCACACAGAAAAAGCAAAAGCTACAAGTGTTTTTCATTTCTACTATCAGTGCGTAGTTGGTGCTTCGTGTGCTTCTTCAAATGATGGTTTGTGTGTACTGTATTGACTCAAAAACACAATTTCTTAAAAGAGTTTGAAGAGTTTTGCAAGAATTGTTTACTTTTGCAAGAGATGTATAATGTTTTTCTGGTTTGGCGTAAGGTTTTGTGGTTGGTGTGTAGAGTTTTGCAAAAATAGCGTATAGTTTCARAGATAGTGCCAAAGCAATCAGTAAAAAATGTAGTAGTAGCAGCAGCTCCCTGTCGAGATGAGGACCCCCGTCTCCTCCATCCCTCCCTCTCTGCCTTTCCCCTTTATCCCTCTCTCAATCTCCCTCTCAGACCCTCAGTCTCKCTCTCTCACACTCTATATCTCTCTCCCCAGAGATGGGCAGTATTTGTATTACTTCTGAGTATTTTGTCATTTGAATTACACTGTATTTTGTATTTTCAAAATACAAAATAGTTTTCTATAATTTTTTTTAGAGCAGTTCCCACTTTGTGGCCCCCATTTCTCCCTGTATTGGTATTAGAAATCTGATAGCACTATGCTGTGATAAGAGCGTCTGATAAATAAACTAAATATAAATGCACAGTATCAGTCAAAAGTTTGGACACACCTACTCATTCAAGGGTTTTTCTTTATTTTTTACTATGTTCTACAATGTAGAATAWTAGTGAAGACATCAAAACATAGAAATAACACATATGGAATCAAGTAATAACCAAAAAAGTGTTAAACAAATCAAAATATATTTTACATTTGAGATTTGTCAAAGTAGATACCCTTTGCCTAGATGACTTTGCACACTCTTGGCATTCTCTCAACCAGCTTCATGAGGTCTCCTGAGTGGCTGCATCTCAGTTCAAGAAGCTTCACTGCAGTCCCTGATTCAAATCTAGGCTGCTTCTCATCCGGCCACACAATTCTCCCAGCGTCGTCCGGGGTAGGTCATCATTTTAAATAAGAATTTGTTCTGAACTGACCTGCCTAGTCAAATAAAGGTGTACCTTGTTAATTTGTAGAATTTCTTTCCTTCTTAATGTGTTTGAGCCAATCAGTTGTGTTGTGACAAGGTAGGGGTGGTAGACAAGAAGATTGCCCTATTTAGTAAAAGACCAAGTCCACATTATGGCAAAAATAGCTCAAATAAGAAAAGAGAAACGACAGTCCATCATTACTTTAAGACACGAAGGTCAGTCAATCCAGAACGTTAAAAGTTTCTTCAAGTGCAGTCGCAAAAACCATCAACGGCTATGATGAAACTGGCTCTCATGAGGACCGCCACAGGAAAGGAAGACCCAGAGTTACCTCTGCTGCAAAGGATAAGTTAAATACTACTCAGATTGCAGCCCAAAGAAATGCTTCACAGAGTTCAAGTAACAGACACATCTCAACAGCAACTGTTCAGAAGAGACTGAATGAATCAGGCCTTCATGGTCGAATTGGTGCAACGAAACCACTACTAAAGGACACCAATAAGAAGAAGAGACTTGCTTTGGCTAAGAAGCACGAGCAATGGACATTAGACATCTGTCCTATGGTCTGATGAGTCCAGATTTGAGATGTTTGCTTCCAACTGCCGTGTCTTTGTGAGACGCAGAGTAGGTAAACGGAGTATCTCCGCATGTGTGGTTCCCACCGTGAAGCATGGAAGAGGAGGTGTGATTGTATAGGGGTGCTTTGCTGGTGACACTGTCTGTGATTTATTTAGAATTCAAGGCACACTTAACCAGCATGGCTACCACAGCATTCTGCAGCGATATGCTATCCCATCTGGTTTGCACTTATTGGGACTATCATTTGTTCTTCAACAGAACAATGACCCAAAAAACACCTACAGGCTGTGTAAGGGCTATTTGACTAAGGAGAGTGGTGGAGTGCTGTATCAGATGACCTGGCCTCCACAATCACCCGACATCAGCCCAATTGAGAAGGTTTGGGATGAGTTGGACCGCAGAGTGAAGGAAAAGCAGCCAACAAGTTCTCAGATTTTGTGGGAACTCCTTCAAGACTGTTTAGAAAAGCATTCCTTATGAAGCTGGTTGAGAGAATGCCAAGAGTGTGCAAAGCTGTCATCAAGGCAAAGGGTGGCTACTTTGAAGAATCTCAAATATAAAATATATTTTGATATGTTTAACACTTTTTTGGTTATTACATGATTCCATATGTGTTATTTCATAGGTTTGATGTCTTCACTAATATTATACAATGTAGAAAATAGTAAAAATAAAGAAAACCCCTTGAATGAGTAGGTGTGTCCAAACTTTTGACTAGTACTGTATAATGTGAACATGTTGATAAATACTTTGAGGGAAAATCTACTTGATACAATTGTGATATGTTGTTGTCTCACCTAGCTATCTTAAGATTAATGCACTGTTAGTCTTTCTGGATAAGAGTGTCTGTTAAATGACTCAAATGTAAATGTAAATATTAACAATTGCAAAGCATGCTGAGTTTTTTTTCTTATGAGCTCCACCCTGAAACAAGGCCAATAATAATACCCAGTGTGGTTTGCAGTTCATTTTGGTATGTTCATTTTCACATATACGTTTCCATTTTGGTCATTTAGCAGACACTCTTATCCAGAGTGACTTCTTCAACTTAGGTAAATAAACAAGAACATACTGTATCACAGTCAGAGCAAAGAAAACGTTTTTGCAACCCTTAACCATTGTTGCTGTTCGGGTYGGGTACTTGGAAATAATATACAAAATGCATGTAGTTTATCAATAGTTTATATTGATAAATTGATCTTTGTGGTATTATGTAGTTGTATTTTTTCCCATCCATGTCTCTCTTGGTCCTTCTTGACCTCTTCCCTTGCTCCCTCCTTCCTCCCCCTCTGTATACCTTTCTCTCACTGCCAACCTCCTTGTCATTTTCTGGAGATTCTGGAAAGTGCCACCTCGCCATTTCTATAAATCCCTCATTTAAAAGGGTCAGTCTCTCCAAATGTTTCCACCAACCAACGTGCATGTTTACAGGAACTTTCTATGCATTTTAGTCCTGGTGCACTGCAGTTATGGTATAATGTAAATGTTATTTTTGTTGCTTTTGGCTCTTTTGCTAGAGTTGAATAGTGTTCAAACATACAGTATTTTGCCATACTGTAAGTCATGTATATAGAAGACTCAAGAAGAATCAGATWAAAAAAATAGACCGTGTGAAGTCGCGGTTTAAAATCCCCCTTTCTCTCTTTGTTTTTCTCTCAATTCAGGACAAAGGATTAGAATCACACACATCTGCTGGGGACATGGGGGGCCAGCACAAAGAGAGAGGGATGGACAAGACAGAGAAAGAAAATAAGAAATCAAGGGTTGAGAGATGCAGAGCAACAGGAAAGGCAGAAGATTAAGAAAGGGAAGATATACTGTAGGGAGAAATAGAAAGAAATGATGAATGGACATGGCTTCCTGGCTTGAAGTCTCGCTGTCAAATTCAGGTCTAGAGATTTAGAGTGAAACTCATCAGAACTCAGAGCACATGCCCCGAGAGGACAGCACGCATCGCTGACACACACTTCAGGCAAGCCAAGAACAGTCTTTCAGTCTCTCTCTTTCAGTCTCTCTCTTTCAGTCTCTCTCTTTCAGTCTCTCTCTCTCTCTCTCTCAGATGGTTTAAGCTGGAATACCAGAGAGAGAGAGAGAGAGAAAGAAGGAGAGAGAAG
>NC_036844.1:6867822-6871025 GCF_002910315.2 Salvelinus sp. IW2-2015 | reverse complement strand
AGGAGAGGAGACGAGAGAGAGAGAGAGAGAGAGAGAGAGAGGAGAGTGAGAGAGAGAGAGAGAGGAGACTGAAAGAGGAGAGAGAGAGAGAGAGAACGACTGAAAGAGATGAGACGAGACGAGAGAGAGAGAGAGAGAAGAGAGAGGAGAAGAGAGGAGAGGACGAGAGAGACCTGAAAGAGAGGGAGAGAGAGAGAGGACTGAGAGAGAAGATGGAGAGAGGAGAGCGGGAGAGAGAGACTGAAAGACGGGAGGGACAGAGGAAGAGAGAGAGGAAGACGGAGGAGAGAAGGCGAGAGAGAGAGGACGAAGGAGAAAGGAGAGGGGAGAGGGAGAGGGAGAGAGATGAGAGAGGGAGAAGAGAGGAGAGAAGAGGAGAGAAGACTGAAAAGAGAGAGAGAGAGAGAGAGAGGAGGAGAGAGGAGATGATAGAAAGAGAAAGAGAAGGAGATTGAAAGAGCGAGAGGAGATTGAGCAGAGAGAAGACTGAAACAAGAGAGGAGGAGAGAGATGAGAGACCTGCGATGGAGAGCAGAGAGAGAGAGACTGAAGACAGAGTGAGAGAGAAAGAGCGAAGACGACGGACGAGAGGAGAGAGGGACTGAAAGAGAAGACAGACGAGAGAGCAGAGAGAGGAAGGGACTGAAGAGAGGAAGGAGAGAAGAGACAGAGAGACGAGAGAGAGAGAGAGAGAGAGAGACAGACTTGATGAAAGAGAGGAGAGAGAGAGAGAAGGTAGAGAAGAACAGACTTGAACGACATGGAGAGGGTAGAGAGACGGTTATGGATTGTAGTACGAGAGACCTGACATGAAAAACGCCAATGTCAGAGGAGAGAGAGGAGAGAGAGAGGAGAGATAAGTCTGAAAGATGGATGGAGGAGATACCGAGTAGTCCTCAGACCGATGCAAGGAACTAAACAATCAGGTACAGATCGCACGGGACCGAGGAGGAGGGGAGAGCATCGAGATGATGCAACAAGAGAAGAGAAGAGCCTGTAGGAAGAGACTGAATGCAAAAGAGAGGACTGATTGACCCAGAGGAAGAGGAGAGAATAGAGCAACGGCTGATCCAAAGATGGACCTGAAAGAGAGAGAGAAGGAGACTGAAAGACAAGAGAGAATTAGGATGGAAAGAGACTAAAAAGCCGGACTGGAGGCTCATGAAAAGGAGGTGATAGCGATAGAAGAGAGAGAGGAGAGGAGACGAGAGAGACTGAAATCCGCTGGAGAGCAGAAAGAGAGAGACTGAAACGCAAGGAGAGATGAGAGAAGAGAGATTTACGAGGGACTAGTGCCCAGGACGAAAGAGAGAAGAGACTGAAAGAGACTGATTACGTCGAGACCTACAGAGAGAATCACGAGGAGAGAGAGACGAGAGACCTGTAAGGCAGAGCTACATTTCCCCCCCTGGGGGAGAGACGTGAGAGAGACCTGAGAGAAGGAGAGAGGGACGGACGTGAAGGAGAGAGAGGAGAGCTGAGGAGAGACGAGAGAGAGACTGCAGAGAGAGAGAGGAGGAGAGACTGAAAGGAGAGAGAGAGACGAGGAGCTGAAAGAGAGCGGAGGAGAGGAGAGAGAGAGGGAGAGCTGAGAGAGAGAGACGAGAGAGAGACTTAAAAGGAGCGAGAGAGAGAGAGAGAGGACTTGAAGACGAGAAGAGGAGAGGCGACGAGCGTTGAGAAGGAGATGAGAAGAGAGAGAGATCTGAAAGACCTCTAACCAACCTTCAACCTTACTATAACCTTGTATCATTTCATTCTTCCTGACTCTATCATCTTTTTTTTGTTGCTATTTCTGGCCCAAATCTCCTCCCTTTACACTATTTTTCCTTCTCCCTCTCTCTTTCCCTTACGCTGTCATTCCCTTACTGTCGCTCTCTCTTTCTCACACTCTCTGTCTGAGGTGGCGAAGTCCCCTCCCTAGTCCTCAGGCTTGAATGGAAGCAGTGGAGTGAATCCACGCTAGACACTGTGGACAGATCGTACGCAGGCCCTTCCACTGATCAGCAAGTCTATTCCCAAATATTACTTCATTAGCTTATCTATGTCAAGGTGTTAGCCATCAATTTGACTGAAAACAGCCCTCTATAACTGAAAACCACAGTTCATGGTGGATGGTGTCAGGAGTCACTTCATTTGTTTAAATAGTATTTGTTAACTTTCAATTAACGTAACTGTGCTTGATTGAGTTTGGCTGGTGCAACATGACAAATGGAATAGTCTGGAAAGTGCTAACCCYGCACATCTGGCACACCAGGCTGACTAAATCAAATGCTCAACGTATTTGAAATGCTTAATTACCAGACATGTTGAAATGACTGAGTGGGCGGGGAGCTTATTCATGAGCTCACCTTGACTGACAGCTCTTTGAAACACCCATGTCAAGCAACTTGGCTGCAGTGAGCAGCTTTGCAGTAAAATAATCTCAAGCAAATTTGGTGATACACAAAACAACTCAAACAACATTGAAGTTGCATCCATGATGTACATTTTTTTTAATACATTTCCTGTTTGGCATGTCTCTTGAGATGCATTTCACATCAGCACTGACGAATGGGATGACTTGACAATTGCGTCTGAATTTAGAACGATCTTTCCCCCTCTTTTTCAATGCTGGCTGAAGACCTAGCAAGCCAGTAACTAGCAAACACCAGATACAGATGAAAGGGGAACATATAAGTGTCTTTGCCATAGATGAATRGGGTAAACTTTTAATTATATTTTCTGACCTCCTACAGTCAAATTTTGGCACCAKTAGAGTAGCTATCTAGCTATATAAACYAYGCCCCTCTGCAAACACGCCATCTCCAATGTTAGTTACAAGGCAGTACTTACTTAAATTAGGTTCCCATTGGTGTATTAAAATGAGAGCTTAAGGGTGACGTCACCCTTAATAATTCCATCCTCTTGAATCCAAGTGTTTGACATGGGGGAGGCGACCAGTTACTTTATGATCAAACTTGATCAATGTAGAAGCAAGTCATTTTCATACTTTCATCCAAGTATCATCCAATTTCATGAAAAACATGATTTTGACTGTTCAGGACCTTTACGATGTTGGCTGTCCCCATTTGTGTTTTAATATACTATAGATTCCATGGCAGTTTTATGCCATATGGTTTATCCAAATCTACCTCTTCCATCTTCCCAAAACCCCTTGCCCTACACACACGCACGCACGGGTGCGCGCACACACACACACA
>NC_036844.1:6801184-6867797 GCF_002910315.2 Salvelinus sp. IW2-2015 | reverse complement strand
AACCTTTGTGATTAATAAATGTCACCGTTCCATGGTTTTTAGCGTGTCAGATCACTGTTAACCTTCAACCATGAGAGGCTCATACAGAAGCAAATGGGAATGTTCAATGCATAATATTGTGAAGCCTCTATGAAGGGCCTTTACGTGTCTACGAAGGTTTCATGAAGTCGTTAAAGTCCGTTGTCATCTTATAGTTGGTCCCTACATTGTTTATTTCATTCATTCGTAGCATCACGCGCCGCACACACCACACAGCGCGCTTTTGCAGAGTAATTTCTGTTTATCCGCAGTTTATACTCTTTCATCTAATGTGATGCAATACCAAATCACTTATTAATTGTTTGGCAGCAGGCTTAATGGAACTCTTAACATGAAGCAAGCACATGCAAGACAGCAGTTTAGTCTCGATAAACAAGTTAAAAGACAGCAATGCAGTGTCGCTACTTTGGCAGCCCTGTTGTAGGACTTCAATCTGAGAGTACAAAAACACACACACACGGTCACATTAACTGGCATATCCGAAGACACAGGTAGATTGCAAAGTAAACACACGTACTGTAGCAGCACATACAATTGGGTTTCTACAGTTATTTGGTTGTCATGTCTCTTCGTAGCTTGTAAAAAAAAGAGGAGAGACTTTATGAATGGCATAGTCGGAGAAAGGAAGGGGGGGTCTTATTCTATGGGTTCTTCTCTCTGTGGTGGTGTGTGTGTGTGTGTGTGTGTGTGTGTGTGTGTGTGTGCTGGTGTGTGTGTGTGTGGTGTGTGTGTGTGTGTGTTGTGTGTGTGTGTGTGTGTGTGTGTGTGTGTGTGTGTGTGTGTGTGTGTGTGTGTGTGTGTGGTGTGTGTGTGTTGTGTGTGTGTGTGTGGTGTGTGTGCCTTTCTCCGACTATGCCATTCATAAATGTCTCTCCTCTTTTTTTACAGAGCTACGAAGAGACATGACAACCAAATAACTGTAGAAACCCAAGTTGTATGTGTGTACAGTACGTGTGTTTACTTTGAATCTACCTGTGTCTGCGGTTTTTTACAGAGCTACGAAGAGACATGACAACCAAATAACTGTAGAAACCCAAGTTGTATGTGTGTACAGTACGTGTGTTTACTTTGAATCTACCTGTGTCTGCGGTATGCCAGTTAATGTGAGCCTGTGTGTGTGTGTTTTTGTACTCTTCAGATTGAATCTAACACAGGGCTGCAAGTAGCGACACTGCATTGTGTGTTTTAGACTGTTTATCGAGACTAAACTGTGTCTTGGCAGTGTGCTGTCATGTTAAGAGTTTCCATAAGGCTGCTGCCAAACATTAATAAGGTGTTTGTGATGCATCACATTAGATGGAAAGAGTATAACTGGGATAAACGAGAAGATTACTCTGAAAAGCGCGTGTGTGTGTGTGCGTGCGTGTGTACGAATGAATGAAATAACAATGTAGGGGACCAACTTTAAATGAACAACGACTTTAACGACTTCATGAAACCTTCGTAGACACGTATAAGGCCTTCATAGATGCTTCACAAATTATTGCATTGAACATTCCCATTTGGTTCTGTAGAGCTCTCATGGTTAAGGTTAACAGTGATCTACACTGTAAAACCATGGAACGTGACATTTATATCCAAAGGTTGGTGTTTAAAACTTAAACATTAGGCATTTAGATTAGCCAATAAGTGTTCTCATCTTAAACGCAGGCGTTTAAAATGCAAGATTAAAGCGGGCAGCCAGACTTTCCCGACTCGATAGATTGTATGCAGTGCACTGACTAGTTTTTCCTGCACATTTTTTTTAACTTGAGAAATACTGCCCCAAACATTTTAGATAGATGTGAAAAAAAACTGAGTTTAAATGTATTTGGCTAAGGTGTATGTAAACTTCCGACTTCAACTTAAATTCTCTCACACAACTTAGTTAAAGTCTTGTAGGAACTCTAGACTATGGAAAACGTGTCCAGGTCCTGTAGTTTCTACGAAACAATCTGCTCGCAAAGATATAGCACTTAGGGCCAAATCCTCTATTAAAATAGCTTTTTAGTACAGGACTAGGAACCAAACTTGTCACAGACCAGCTGAGCCTTGATAACTCAGTCTCAACACAACCTTCTCTCTGGCCGACAATCAGGAGTGTGTCAAAGTGCTGAAGGCATATTTGAAACTTACTTTGAAAGGTTGAAATATCCTTTTGGAACAGACTCCTGGGTTCTTCCATCTTCCAAGTGTTCAGAATTTGGACAGCGTGAAAAAAATTGCTCCTGTCATCAACGCAGAACATATCAATTCTGAACAGAACTCTCATAGAATGAGTTCAGAACACTGCAGATAGACCATATTTGTTCTATTAGGGAGCATAAATGATTGAATATTTCCTATGGATATCCTATCATGAGAGGTTTTGCATTTATTGGAAGTACTACAGTATGTTTTTTCTTTCCGGGAAAATGGTTCCCCAAGTACTTGCTCGGAAGCTGTTGAAATACATAGCCTGGATGCCAGTAAGTTTCTACATTAGGCAAATACTTATTTTGACAATGACATAGTCCAGCTGGCTATGAATTAGTTTGAATACAGTATGAGGAGTACACTGTATGATTCATGGAGAATCTACACTGAAAGTGGAATGTGCTTCAAGGTCAACTGCCACTTAGAACCAACTTTTCTGGTTTTATTAAACGATGTGCAACCGAAACATTCATTCTAGTGTCAAAATTGACTACAAAGTGTAATTAGGATTATTTTGGTCTTAAAGTCAGTTTTGTAAGTGAGTTCATCACAACTTACTGGAGGGTTGGGTATGGATTACAATCATGCCCATTAACACGAGAGAAGCAGCTGTGCTGATTGCGCTCTATCAGCTTCACACACTCTATCCAATCATAGCAGCCAGAACCTCCAGACAGTGAGCGAGACCTGCTCATTACGCAGTGCCTCAGACTTGTTTGCATAAGACAGTGCATCGCCAATGTTATCCAATTGTTAGTCGTTACTGTTTTGTCTCATTGCTACAACTCCCGCATGGACTCGGGAGAGGCGAAGGTCGAGAGCCATGCGTCCCCGAAACACAACCCAACCAAGCCGCACTGCTTCTTAACACAGCGCGCATCCAACCCAGAAGCCAGCCGCACCAATGTGTCAGAGGAAACACCGTACACCTAGTGACCTGGTCAGTGTGCACAGCACCCGGCCCGCCACAGGAGTCGCTAGTGCACGATGAGACAATGATATCCCTGCCGGTCAAACCCTCCCTAACCCGGACGACACTAGGCCAATTGCGCGCCACCCCATGGGCCTCCCGGTCACGGCCGGCTGCGACAGAGCCTGGGCTCGAACCCAGAGTCTCTGGTGGCACAACTAGCCCTGCGATGCACCCGGGAGGCCTAATATCTGTGTTTTTGCATGTACATTGATTGGTTGATACCTTTTATTCTACACAACAAGTTATTTTGGGCACTGCTAAAGAGTGTGTAGTTTGTGCTTTATTTATTTATGATAGTTTGACAGCTTGCAGATGATGAAGCTGTATACATGTTATTGAGGCGGGCAGCCAGACTTTCCCGACTCGATAGATTGCACTGACTAGTTTTTCCTGCACATTTTTTTTTACTTGAGAAATACTGCCCCAAACATTTTAGATAGGTGTGAAATTGTGCGACTAAGACCTCCTCGGCAAGAACTTCTAAATTAATGATCGATTTCTTGATTTATCGTAGATTAATTCGGACTATTTTAAGGAAGTTACTGTTTTGAGCAAGTGGCTATGTTTCAAGTCTCAATATAACGTGCACAATTACAGTGAAATGCCTTTCTTGGAAGCTCCAAACCCAACGATGCAGTAATCAATATCTATGTAGCACTAAAAATAACATGGTAGAACAAAAACACACGATGAATAAAAATAAGAAATAAGAAGAACATGAGAAAGTAAGTAAGTAAGCATATTATATACAGGGTCAGTCAGTTCCAGTGGCATATTTACAATGTGCCACTGGAATCACTGGAGTGATTGAGGTAGATATGTATAGGGGTAAGGTGAGCAGGCATTAGGATATATGATAAAAAGAGTAGCGGCAGCATAAATTATGATTGTATGTGAGTGTGTGTGTGTGTAGTCAGTATAGATGTGTGTGCATGTTATGTGTGTGTTGAAGTGTCAGTGTATGTGAGTGTATAGAGGCCCGTGAGTTTATATAGAGACAGTTCAAAAATAAAAATTAAATACAATGGTCAACTCAGATAGTCTGTGTAGCCATTCTGTTAGCTGTTTAGTAATCTTATTGCTTGGGGATAGAGGCTGTTCAGGAGCTTGTTGGTGTCAGACTTAATGCACTGGCACCGCTTGCCATGCGGAAGCAGAGAGAACAGTCTATGGCTTGGGTGGCTGGAGTATCATTTCACACCTCCTGATATGGCAGGGAGCTCTGGCCCAGTGATGTACTGGGCTGTCTGCACCACTCTCTGTAGAGCCGTGCGATCGATGACGGAGTTGTTGCCATACCAAGCAGTGATGCAGTCAGTCAAGATGCTCTCAATTTACCAAATGTTGACTGTTAGAGTCATACATTACATTGAGGAAAGCCTTCACCCAATATTAAGTAACACACTTGGAACATACAAAACCCTACGTTTTGATAATTGAACTTGGAATAAGCTGCAAGTCTTCTTAATTCCCATGCATTTGCCTTTTGCCTTGCAAAAGTACTCATCCCTCTTGGCGTTTTTCCAATTTTGTCGCATTACAACCTGTAATTTAAATAGATTTTTTATTTGGATTTCATGTAATGGACATACACAAAATAGTCAAAATTGGTGAAATGAAAAAAATTATACAAAAAACAAAACTGAAAAGTGGTGCGTGTATATATATTCACCCACTTTGCTATGAAGCCCCTAAATAAGATCTGGTGCAACCAATTACCTTCAGAAGTCACATAATTTGTTAAATAAAATCCACCTGTGTGCAATATAAGAGTCACATGATCTGTCACATGATCTCAGCATATATACACCTGTTCTGAAAGGCCCCAGAGTCTGCAACACCACTAAGCAAGGGGCACCACTAAGCAATCAGCACCATGAAGACCAAGGAGCTCTCCAAACAGGTCAGGGACAAAGTTGTGGAGAAGTACAGATCAGGGTTGGGTTATAAAAAAACATCCCAACATCTCACCATTACATCCATTATAAAAAAAAATGGGAAGAATATGGCACCACAGCTAACCTGCCAAGAGAGGGCCTCCCACCAAAACTCATGGACTAGGCAAGGAGGGCATTAATCAGAGAGGCAACAAAGAGACCAAAGATAACCCTGAAGGAGCTGCAAAGCTGCACAGCGGAGATTGGAGCATCTGTCCATTGGACCACTTTAAGAAGTACACTCCACAGAGCTGAGTTTTACAGAAGAGTGGCCAGAAAAAAAGCCATTGCTTAAAGAAAAAAATAAGCAAACACGTCTGGTGTTCGTCAAAAGGTATGTGGGTGACTCCCCAAACATATGGAAGAAGGTACTCTGGTCAGATGAGACTCAAATGTAGCTTTTTGACCATCAAGGAAAATGCAATGTCTGGCGTAAACCCAACACCTCTCATCACCTGAGAACACCATCCCCACAGTGAAGTATGGTGGTGGCAGCTTCATGTTTTGGGGATGTTTTTCATTGGCAGGGACTGGGAAACTGGTCAGAATTGAAGGAATGATGGATGGCACTAAATACAGGGAAATTGCTGAGGGAAACCTGTTTGTCTTCCAGAGATTTGAGACTGGGATGGAGGTTCACCTTCCAGCAGGACAATGACCCTAAGCATGCTGCTAAAGCAACACTAGAATGGTTTTAGGGGAAACATTTAAATATCTTGGAATGGCCTAGTCAAAGCCCAGACCTCACAATCCAATTGAGAATCTGTGGAATGACTTAAAGATTGCTGTACACCAGCGGAACCCATTCAACTTGAAGGAGCTGGAGCAGTTTTGCCTTGAAGAATGGGAAAAAATCCCAGTGGCTAGATGTGCCAAGCTTATAGAGACATACCCCAAGAGACTTGCAGCTGTAATTGCTGCAAAAGGTGTCTCTACAAAGTATTGACTTTGGGGGGGTGAATAGTTATGCACACTCTCAAGTTTTCAGATTTTTTGTCTTATTTCTTGTTTGTTTCACAATAAAAAATCTTCAAAGTGGTAGGCATGTTGTGTAAATCAAATGGTACAAACCCCCCCAAAATACATTTTAATTCCAGGTTGTAAGGCAACAAAATAGGAAAAATGCCAAGGGGGTGGAATACTTTTGCAAGCCACTGTTTATTTTATTTTTATTTTTATTTTACCGTTATTTTACCAGGTAAGTTGACTGAGAACACGTTCTCATTTGCAGCAACGACCTGGGGAATAGTTACAGGGGAGAGGAGGGGGATGAATGAGCCAATTGTAAACTGGACTTAAAAAAATGGACTTAAAAAAAAAGGTCTTTACAACATCTCATTACACACGCTCTTCTCAAAGGGACATGTTGTTTATGTGTTGGTAGCTGCCTGTTCAAAGTACTGCAATTATAAGACCTGCCTCCATCTTCAGCTGTAAGTAGAGAGCATGACAGATCGGTCTTGTTAAATTCTATGGCTATGAGAAGCCATGGGATAATTACCCCAAACACTACAGAGCACAGACATCCCGGCAGGGTGGAGCTGGAGCTAGAGCTGGGGAGATGTAGGCCTGGTTCGTTAAAGCCGGAGCTAGACGACAGGCGACGAGCTTTCGGGTGACGTTCCTTCATGAGAGCTGAATGTCTTTCAGAGTGAGACAGAAGAAATGTCTGTGTCTGAAAAAAATCTGAAGATAACTTCCACAAACAGTCGGTTGGTCCAAACAAATCCCATAATGAAGATCTACCTAACACCAGCTAAACAATGCAAATTGCTAATGCATGGCATCTGTTAAAAACAAATTCCTTACACAACAAAAGACACAGAGCTGGCTAGCATCCCCACTCAACTCTAAAGAGATGAGGTCTGCCTGAAGAGCTAAGCTGACGCATCAGTGTCCCTCATGGGCAACTACAGAGATTCGTCTTTCCATTAGGTCCCTACAATCAAGCTCAGAGCGACAGTCAGAGAAATACAGACCAATACAGCACGACTCATCAGTACACTTTCCCACTGCTTATTGTTCATTCTCCACTAACCTTGTCTTCAGGACCAAGAGCTGGCTGGTGACAGGATTAATTCTCTGTGAACGATGAAATGCCAGTAAGGCATCAAATTAAGTCCTACTCCTCACCATCACAGTGACAAACAGCTTGTGGAGAAGCATTGATAATTAATGAGATCATTATGTTAATGGTTGGACAACAAGTCGTAGGAAAACCATCCCTCTGGGCTATTGGATTGAACAGACATACACTACATGACGCATATGGACATCTGCTCGTCGAACATCTCATT
The DNA here is from genome assembly GCF_002910315.2 of Salvelinus sp. IW2-2015. NCBI lineage: Eukaryota > Metazoa > Chordata > Actinopteri > Salmoniformes > Salmonidae > Salvelinus > Salvelinus sp. IW2-2015. The sequence continues at coordinate 6,860,376 of NC_036844.1, read as the reverse complement.
CCACAATGATGGGCATTCATATGGAGTTGATCCCTTTGCTGCCATAACAGACTCCACTCTTCTGGGAAGGATTTCCGATCTCGACAAACCATTTCTGTATGGATCTCACTTTGTGCACAGGGGCGTTGTCATGCTGAAACAGGAAAGTTGGAAGCACAGAATCGTCTCGAACATTATTGTACGCTGTAGCGTTAAGATTTCCCTTCACTGGAACTATGAGGCCTAGCCCAAACCATTAAAAACTGCCCCAGACCATTATTCCTCCTCCACCAAACGTTACAGTTGGCACTAAGCATTCTGGCAGGTAGCGTTCTGCTAGCATCCGCCAAACCCAGATTCATCCATTAGACTGCCAGATGGTGAAGCGCGATTCATCACTCCAGAGAATTCCTTTCCACTGCTCCAGAGTCCAATAGCGGCGAGCTTTACACCACTCCAGCCGGCACTTGACATTGCGCATGGTGATCTTATCCTTGTGTTGCTCGGCCATCGAAACCCATTTAGTGAAGCTCCCGACAAACAGTTCTTGTGCTGACGTTGCTTCCAGAGGCAGTTTGGAACTCGGTAGTGAGCGTTGCAATCAATGACAGGCAATTTTTGCTTCAGCACTCTGCGGTCCCGTTCTGTGAGCTTGTGTGGCCTACCACTTTACGGCTGAGCCGTTGTTGCTCCTAGACGTTTCCACTTCACAATAACAGCACTTACAGTTGACCGGGGCAGTTCTAGCAAGGCAGAAATTTGACAAACTGACTTGTTGGAAAGGTGGCATCCTATGGCGGTGCCACGTTGAATGTCACTGAGCTCTTCAGTAAAGCCATTCTACTGCCAATGTTTGTCTATGGAGATTGCATGGCCGTGTGCTCGATTTTATACACCTGTCAGCATCAGGTGTGGCTGAAATTGCCAAATACACTATTTTGAAGGTGTGTTCACATACTTTTGTATATACTGTATAGTATATCTCCTAGATATAGGACAGACACTTCAAAACCTTATTCCTTATGATGTATTTTTTGGGCTGTCTTTTTTGCCATTTATGAACGTGTTATTCAATGCATTTCTATGGGCTATGGAAGTAAAGGTCAAATTCTATATTATATTTTTTGGGGATACCTAAAGGGGTATCTTCAAAATCAAATAGCTGAATGATCTATGTTATAACCATCTTAAAATATGCAAGGATTGTTTCGAAGAGACCATTCTCGTAGTCCTTTCCTGCAGTCAATGACCAAAAGCACCCTCTTTGGCCTCATGGGTGCGATGTTTTTAAAAATTTTGTCACGCCCTGGCCATAGAGAGGCTTTAATTCTCTATTTTGGTTAGGCCAGGGCGTGACAAAAATGTTAAAAACATTGCACCCATGAGGCCAAAGAGGGTGCTTTTGGTCATTGACTGCAGGAAAGCACTACGAGAATGGTCTCTTCGAAACAATCCTTGCATGTGACTAGGGTGGCCATTCTAGTTTCTTTATTTCTATTTCTTTTTGTTTGGCCGGGTGTGGTTCTCAATCAGAGGCAGCTGTCTATCGTTGTCTCTGATTGAGAACCATACTTAGGTAGCCTTTTTTCCCACCTGTTTTTGTGGGAAGTTGACTTTGTTTAGGGCACATAGCCTTTAGCTTCACGGTTTGTTTTTGTAGTGTTTATTGTTTTGTTCGGCGTCATTTTGATGAATAAAATAAAATGTATGCTCACCACGCTGCACCTTGGTCCTCTTCTTTTCACGGCCGTGACAATTTTTCATAATTTCATAATTATTAGAGATTACTTACTGTTTCAGGTCAAATAGTTTTGTTGTATTTCAATCTTCTGTGATGTATATAAAGTGTAATATTGGGATGCAACCTCCAAATTGAATAAATGTCAACTCTATTTCTGACATGGTACAGGTGTCTTCTTTTTTTTAAGCCCACAACCATGTGTGTGAGGTTTATACTTTTGTTTCAAAGTAGCTTTGTTTAAAGCTACCAAGAATCCCTCTATGTGACCCTAATTTTGCAGCAAAAGGTTCATGTCAAATAGAACATACCCAGAACGTGGTTACCATGTGGTTCTAAACACAATTCATGGGAACATTGCAAGAACATTCATGTGTCCAGTTTTCTGTGGGTTATGAGAATATTCCATCAACGTCCCACCAAACATACACAGAACATGGCTGTTATGTTCTCTAAATATTTTTGTGGCACAGAGTCTATATGGATTACTCTACACCCAGCCAGAGACAGTAGCCGCAGCTTCACCCTTGCAAAAAAAAMTGAAACAGATTGGCTAGTGAAACGCACCATCGGTCCTCTGATTGGACCAGCAAACTATCAATCAACACAGGCTGGGTGAGCTAGTGAACAGATTGCTGATTTGCAGTACAGCTATAGGATCGGGTGCAGCACAAACGTAAAATTGAAGGGAGAGTGGATTGCCATAATAAATAAATATGCCGCTTAAAACTTCTTATGGCTGCAATCCCGGTAACGGGATCAATATGACAACAGCCAGTGAAAGTGCATGGCGCCAAATTCAAACAACAGAAATCTCATAATTAAAATTCCTCAAACATACAGTATATCACAAAAGTGAGTACACCCCTCACATTTTTGTAAATATTTGAGTATATCTTTTCATGTGAGAACACTGAAGAAATGACACTTTGCTACAATGTCAAGTAGTGAGTGTACAGCTTGTATAACAGTGTACATTTGCTGTCCCCTCAAAATAACTCAACACACAGCCATTAATGTCTAAACCACTGGCAACAAAAGTGAGTACACCCCTAAGTGAAAATGTCCAAATTGGGCCCAAAGTGTCAATATTTTGTGTGGCTACCATCATTTCCCAGCACTGCCTTAACCCTCTTGGGCATGGAGTTCACCAGAGCTTCCCAGGTTGCCACTGGAGTCCTCTTCCACTCCTCCATGACGACATCACGGAGCTGGTGGATGTTAGAGACCTTGCACTCCTCCACCTTCCGTTTGAGGATGCCCCACAGATGCTCAATAGGGTTTAGGTCTGGAGACATGCTTGGCCAGTCCATCACCTTTACCCTCAGCTTCTTTAGCAAGGCAGTGATCGGTGTGTTTAAAAGCAGGTTGGAGGTGTGTTTAAAAGCACGTAAAAAGCACACCATGGAATAATCTGAGACGGCGCTCAAAAATAACAAAATTTCTCCGCCATGTTGGAGTCAACAGAAATACGAAATTACATCATAAATATTCCCTTACCTTTGATGATCTTCATCAGAATGCACTCCCAGGAATCCCAGGTCCACAATAAATGCTTGATTTGTTCGATAATGTCCGTTATTTATGTCCAATTAGCTACTTTTGTTAGCGCGTTTGGTAAACAATTCCAAAGCGCGTTCCCTAAAAGCTGACGAAATGTCCAAAAGTTCAGTAACAGTCAGTAGAAACATGTCAAACAATGTATTGAATCAATCTTTAGAATGTTGTTAACATAAATCTTGAATAACGTCTCAACCGGAGAATTACATTGACTTCAGATGAGCGATGGAACAGAGCTCCCTCTYATGTGAACGCGCATGGTCAAAGAATGGTCAGGTCATGGCAGACCTGACTAATTCCCCTCTCATTCGGCCCCCCTTCACAGTAGAGGCATCAGACAARGTTCTACAGACTGTTGACATCTAGTGGAAGCCGTAGGAAGTGCAAACTCATTCATATCTCGCTGTGATTTCAATGGGATCTTGGTTGAAAATCTGCCACCTCAGAAAAAATCCAAACAGGAAGTGGAACTTCTCAGGTTTTTGCCTGCCATATGAGTTCTGTTATACTCACAGACATAATTCAAACAGTTTTAGAAACTTCAGAGTGTTTTCTATCCAATTCTATTAATACTATGCATATATTAGCAACTATGACTGAGGAGCAGGCCGTTTACTCTGGGCACCTCTGTGCACCTTTCATCCAAGCTACTCAATAATGCCCCTGCAGCCACAAGTTAAAAAAATAATGGTGATCAAGAATATGATTAATTGCTCACTTTGCAAGCTCACCAGCAATGGGGCAACAATTAGTAGCCTACTGCTGTTTTTGTATGTAACAATTGCTTGAATTGGGGCGGCAGGGTAGCATAGTGGTTAGAGCGTTGGACTAGTCACCGAAAGGTTGCAAGTTCAAATCCCCGAGCTGACAAGGTAAAAATCTGTTGTTCTGCCCCTGAACAGGAAGTTAACCCACTGTTCCTAGGCCATCATTGAAAATAAGAATTTGTTCTTAACTGACTTGCCTAGTTAAATAAAGGTAAAATTAACTTATGAAGCTTGCATTTGGATTTGATTAAAATGAATATTTACTGTGTTTACTTTTTTCTCTCGTTGAAATGTTTGCTGTTGCTTTCACACAATGAAATGCATATGTGGTAAATCTATATTCCATATAATACTACAGTAATTACTAGCGTTTCATCATTCCATCCCTGTACCATTTATTGCAACACTTGGATGTTTATGTGTCATGTTTGATAGGCCTGCGATACATTGTCATTTTTTCATTCTTGCAACGTTCCCATAAAATCTGTCTAGAACATTAATATCTTACGTTCTGAGAACATGGCAACCATGTTCTGTGTATGTTTCGTGGGACGTTGATGGAACATTCTCCTAACCCCCCGAAAAACCGGACRCGGGAATGCTCTTGCAACKTTCTCATGAAATGTGTCTRACATGCATATTTTGTCTTTCCACTTTCCATTTAGCTAATACTCTCTGATTGATCGTACCTGGAGGACAAGCCTCTGTTTGCCGACCTTTCTTTCCGACACAGCTTTTAGCACTCGAAGTCTAAGACAGTAACCTGCAGCCGTGGGGGAGAACGTGAGGAGACAGGTGGGCAGSCTGAGTCATCAGAGACTATGGAGTTCCTTCCCTAATGACAGACAGTGGGTGCATCCCAAATGCCACCCTATYCCCATGGGCCCTGATCAAAAGTAGTACACTACATAGAGAATAGGGTGCCATTTGAGACGTACACAGTGTTTTGTCTTCCTCTGAACTGTGTATACTTTCCATGATTTTCAGTCTTAACATTTTAGCAGGTTCTCTTAGTTCTCTCCAATTTCCCTAACAGAAAGCGTATGTGTTGAGACACAAGGAAATGGAGGCGCACACAACGGTGGAAAATATGGTGTAATGCCATGGCGTCACGTGCCAAACAAGCTTTAACAATGTCCCATTAACACCAACCAACATGTGTCTGCAGATACGTTCTGTCTATAAAAGCAATGGCTGCCTTGCTTGCTTATTTTCCAAAATAATGGAATTTTTATTTAACCTTTATTTAGCAGTCATGCTGAGACTACGTTCTCTTTTGCAGATGAGTCCTGCATGAATACATCAATAAACACCAATTACACTATACATATCTATACTGAACAAAAATATAAACCCATGAGCTGAAATAAAAGATCCCAGAATTTTTCCATAAACACAAAAAGCTTATTTCTCTAAAATGTTGTGCACAAATTTGTTTATATCCCTGTTAGTGATCATTTCTCCTTTGCCAAGATAATCCATTCACCTGACAGGTGTGGCATATCAAGAAGCTGATTAAACATCATGATCATTACGCAGGTGAACCTTGTGCTGGGGACAATAAATGGCCACTCTAAAATGTGCAGTTTTGTCACACAAGACAATTCCACAGATGTCTCAAGTTTTGAGGGAGCATGCAATTGGCATGCTGACAGCAGGAATGTCCACCAGAGCTGCTGCCAGAAAATGGAATGTTCATTTTTCTACCATAAGTCACCGCCAACAACGTTTTAGAGAATTTGGCAGTACATCCAACCGGCTTCATAACCGCAGACCATGTGTAACCATGCCAACACAGAACCTCCACATCCGGCTTCTTCACCTGCAGGATTGTCTGAGACCAGCCCCCAAAACCACTGATGCAACTGAGGAGGATTTCTGTCTATAATAAAGCCATTGTGTGGGGATAAACTCTGCATCCCAAGTGGGTGGGCCTATGCCCTCCCAGGCCCACCCATGGCTACACCATTGCCGAGTCATGGGTTAGGGTCTAAGTAATTTATCTCAATTGACTGATTTCTTTTTGGTTCTGGGTATACCCTTTGCAGAGGGTTTTATCTAGAACATTCTATGTAGGGTTCTTTAAAGAAACCCCTGTATATGGTTCTACCTAGAACCCTCTATGAAGGGTTCTACAAATAACMATTTTATAATCTAAAGGTTCTTACTAGAACCATCTAAGGGTTCTATGGAGAACCCTTTTATCTTTGGATGGTTCTTCCTAGAACCCTCTATGAAGGGTTCCACCGGCCTTATTAGCCTTAAAAATTATATGATATATGCCAATACATTACATATATCATGAGGCCTTTCTTTGAGGGCCTTTCTTTGGTGTTAGGAATCTCATGGTTTACAGACCACATTTGGCCTGCAAGTCACATTATGCTGGCTTGCAAAGTGATTTGTAAATCCTATTGGAATCCAGACAAAGTTGGAATATCCAACAAGTGGAATTGTTAGTCACCCGTAACCTGTATCCAGAATGACTGCCAGAGTATGGAAGATTTAGTACTGAGACTCAGCAGTGKAAAAAGTACTTAATTTTCATACTTGAGTAAAAGTAAAGATATCTTAATAGAAAATGACTCAAGTAAAAGTGAAAGTCACCCAGTAAAATACTACTTGAGTAAAAGTCTAAAACGTATTGTTTTAAATATACTTAAGTGTCAAAAGTAAATATAATTGATAAAATATACTTAAGTATCAAAAGTAAAAGTAAAAGTACAAATCATTTCAACTTCCTTACATTAAGCAAATCAGACGGCACATTATTTTTTATTTAATTTAAATTGACGGATACCCAGAGCACGCTCCAACACTCAGACATAATTTACAAACTAAGCATTTGTGTTTAGTGAGTCTGCCAGATCAGAGGCAGTAGGGATGACCAGGGATGTTCTCATGATAAGTGTGTGAATTGGAATATTTTCCTGTCAAAATGTAACGAGTAATTTTAGGTGTCAGGGAAAATGTATGGAGTAAAAGTACATMATTTTCTTTAGGAATGTAGTGAAGTAAAAGTAAAAGTTGCTAACAATATAAATAGTAAAGTAAAGATTCACAAAACATTTACTGAAGTATTACTTTAAAGTATTTTTACTTAAGTACTTTACACTTCTTCTGAGACTACCTGAATCATCTAAACTGGAACAACCATCTCAGTAACTGACGCAATAAATCCAACAGACTGGATTAATTTAGAAAACGGTATGTTATTTATCTTTGTGTAGCATAAAATGTATCAACCAATCAATGTAAATGCAAAAACAGAGATATTAAAGTAAAAAACAATTCTGTAAATCTCCCTGCAATAGAGCATGATGGGAAATATTGTATATGGTTCTATGTAGAACCCTTCTTGCCTTCCAAATAATCGTTCTTGCCTTCCAAAGAATCGTCAAAGAACCCTTTCTTCCAAAAAGGGTTCTTCTGATCAAAACGGTTCTTGGTAGAACCCTATCCCTCTGAAAAGAAACCTTTTGGAACCCTTTTTTCGAAGAGTGTAGGATCCTGTGTGTGTGTGTGTGTGTGTGTGTGTGTGTGTGTGTGTGTGCGTGCGTGTGCTTTTGCTGCTGTGTTTGAATTCCCCCGTTCTGGCCTTTTGAGAATCTGTCATTAGAGGAGCCACAGCATCAGTTGAGTTCTGTGAGTCAGCCCCCATCACACCACTGTTTAGGAATGTTTTGACTCGTATGATGGGACAATTATAGGGTGACAGAAGATGATTAAACATCGGTACAGTAGAAGACAACCCAACTGTGTTTGTATGAGGCCATTTGGTGTCTTGAAGTTGGGAATTAGAAGCTTGAAAATGCAACCTGTTTCCCACCTCTCTTTAGMGATCATGAAGCAGTGCATATTGTAGCATTATATTGTCACGCTCAAATGTGAGATTCCCATCATCCACTGAATCAGTCGAGGTAAAGTATTCCCCTACCTGTAATATGAACAGTCAGCAGTCAGTTAGCTGATCCACCGGGCCCGGCTACAACTTACCCATACTGTACTAAATGTCTGATTGGCAGTCAGCTGACCATAAGAATGATGGACGGACCAGAGTACTCTGGCTCTCACATCCAGCCTGGGAACAGCCAAGTAGCCAGGGAGATGTGACTGGGTTGGTAGGCAACAGCCAAACAGGAGGGATGGGATGGGAACCAGATAGTGTTAGGAGGAGTCATCTGGGACCAGCCAGAGATCTGCACCTCAATCAAAGCTTCAAAGCAAGGGGAAATTCCCTATACTTTTTTGAGTGTGGGGGAGAGAGTGGGAGACAGGGGGGGAGGGGGAATAGAGAGAGAGAGACACAGAGAGACACAGAGAGACACAGAGAGAGAGACACAGAGAGAGATAATGAGATAGAGAATCTAACAAGTAGAATAAACCTCTTCAGAATGGCATGGCTCACAATTTTTAATTTTTTATTCTCGGTAATACCAATCACCCCACTGAAGACATTCTTTTAAAAAGTATACTCGGCCATAACAGACTTTATATGGGCAAATAAAAGTTTTGGAAGTTTTACATCTTCCAAAATCTGAGGGGGGTTTCAACCTTCCAGGCTTGGAATTGTATCAACTCGCCACCCGGGGCTTTTACTTGCGACATAATAGTTAAATGCACTAAAGAGGAACAATGTGTACATATTTAAGATACGCATGCTCATCCCAGAATCTTTTCACGTGTCTATTTTCAAAGGATAAATCTAAGAACAGTACCTGCTTCATAGTTAAGAACACTATACCAATGTGGAAGAAAAACAAACAAATTCTACAAGAACTAATATCATTCCCGAAAAACACCCTATGGAACAATCCTTGTATAGCTTTTCAGAATTCACAAAAATTGGTTCACATTGAAAACTAAAGGCATAGAAACGTTAATGACTTGGTCATTTAAAGTAAACTAAAAGTAATACATTTACTTCAATGACAGAATTAAAAAGCAATTTTGGATTGGCCAACATACAGTAGATATGTTCATATATATGCTACTTAAAAGCTTCATTTCACAAAGGTCCATTTGAAATCTTTTGGACACCAGAATAATCTGGAGGGAATCCTATTTGAGTCAGAAAAGATTGTGCAAATCTTTTCTGACTACTCCCCCTGCCCCTTAGCAACCCAGATCCACACCCCTTAGCCCTCCCTACCCCTGGTCCCGCACAGTAGCACTCCGGCCTCAGTCCAGACCGCCTGGATCCTCTCAGCCATTTTCACCACCCCATTCCCCACATGGATTACAATGAGATTGCAATGCTTATCCTCCATGTTGTGTGTTTAATCTAAAAAAAAAACACATCTGTGAGCATCTTTTAGAGGCCGTTTCATGGGAGACCGCCCCCCTACTGGACCAGCCATATGACACCTTCTGCAAAAAGGCCACCACATTCCAGGCATTCTCTGAAAGTGTACACACACAACACATCTCACTTGAAGAGTTGTCACCTGGATGTACACTGATTTGGAAGATATGATGCAAATGTGAAAATGACACTTTGGTTGTTGAGAGATTTTTCCACATTTGTTCGAATTCAAGTAGTGTGATTTGCCAAAATGAAAGCCAATGAAATTCATACAAGTAACAATGAAAAATGATACCTTCTCTTCTTCCTAAATTATTATCAGGACAAACTTTTTGGGGGGGAAATCAGTCAACACTCAAAATACAACTATGTCAATGAATGCTACATCACATTATTACATGTTAACTATATTTTGTAGATGATTGTACAGTAATAGTAAGAGAGTAGTGTTATTGTAAAACGTGTTACCGAATTTAGATGTTATTGTGTTCTAAATATATGAGTCCCATTCCACGAGCATGGCTGAAGATCTATGCCAGTGTCAATGGATCAGCACCTCACCGACCCTGCGCGCTCCAGTTGTCATGCGTGTCAGAGAGACAGCTGGGGCAGGTGCATATCAGTCTTATAATTTACAGCTCATTTTGGAGGATACCTGCAAACCCGTATGTATTTGCAGTAGCCTAGGTCTGCTGTTCGATACAGTTTATAACTTCACAGTGTGTCCAAAAGCCAAATTCTCTTTGTTATAATTCAAATTATTAGAATGGCTTCAAATTAGCTGTAACGGGAAAAATAAATAATATATCCTATTGAATATGAAAACAACATTGATCTGTTCTTGTCCAAAACGTTTTTGTATCTCCCGCTTTAACGCCCCTTCTCAAAATTGGCAGATTTTGTTGGGAAGGGAATCTATGTTTACAATGTTAGGTCTACCCCTGAGTCCAGATTGTAGCCACGGTTTGAAGCAGAAAGTTCAGCGCACGGAGAGAGGGCGTAAAACCTTCACAAAACGTTCCTCTATTCCACAGCCAATGGCAAGGCCCGATCTATAAATATAGCCTTCTGATTTGCTTTCCTGTCCTGTTCCTAGCCTGACTGACAGCCTGCAGGAAATATTTTTTCCCTCCGTCTTTAGTTCCAAGGGCTCCAGTGAGATTGAGAGGGGGCAACACTTCTGATCAGAGGCTCAACAGCGCAGGGTAGTTTCTTCAGAGGAGCGAAGAGGAGTGGAGAGGAAGAGTGCGCGAGAGAGGGTTCCCCATCCTTCACAGAAACTGGAGGAATCCACACTCTAACACTAATGGCTGCTTGAGAAAATAATAATTTCCCCCCTCTCTCTTTCTCTGGGACCTTTGGCTACTAGTTCTCTCCTAATCAGAAATTGTCACAAGTATTATTTTCAGTTGCTCTTGAAAAATTAATCCGCCTTTGCCGTGGACGTCACTGGCGACCATGGATACCCATATAAGATGGAAAGTAAAACGGAGGATAAAGGACGCGCAAATCACTTTAGCAATAATTCTACTTTTTGTCACATCGCAAGCCAGTTCAGGTAAGATCACTTTCGAACACCGCAGCCTGAATTTTTGCAGGGTATTGCTTCTTAGCACTTTTTGTCCCGTCGTCTGTTTTAGACAGTGAAATGTTCTCATGTGCAACAAGTGCCTATCATACCCGTGTGTCCCGGTTGTACGCCTCTCTAAAAAAAAAACGTGCTTTAGTTGTCTGGTTTCTGGAATGTGGTCCACATTATTGGTGTCATAAACTGAAATGACCGGGGGCCCGGTGAAGGATTTGAAATGGCACTGGTGCTTGTTCGCATACTTTGTCCTGCATAGTTCTCTCCAGTTTGTTGTCAAAGTTGATCGATTTGTTAAGACCCGATGCATAGAGGACTTGCAGCGCCAACGAGAACTTATTTTCCATGAACTTGTGCCAAAAGTTTTCTCTCTCATCYATTCAGATGAATTTCGCTGCCTCCAGCGATGGATTTGTTCACTCTGAAAGATGGGGTCCCCCTGCGACATCTATAGCGCTACTTCTGAGGCACATAGTTTTTTGCATACATTATTAGTGTCTTTAAAACTTTATTGTGTTGGGCGCCCATAGGCTACACGTTGCCATGGGGATTGTAGGCCTACTTTATAGATATATAGAGTATACCTTTTATTCCCTGCCTAGTGTTGAGTTGATCAACCTGGGAAACAATGCTCTGTATTACTTTGTATGGCATGATATCATCTTTCTTTTTTAGGCCTACTTAATTGCATTTTATGTAGTATAACTGCAAAAAAACATTATGCAGCTTTTGTGGATATGATATCAGAAAGATAGCAATTGCCTTCGTTTTCATATATGGCAACGTTTTGGCTTAAGTTGGTGTTTTAAACTTGATGACAAGCACATCCAACACTGTCCTCCAGATTCCCACATGAAACAGTAAGTCAAAGGGGTATTTCTTTAATGAGAAACAGAATGGAGCTCAGCTCTCACGAGAGGGCGTGCCCGTCCRTCGTCTGAAGTAGCAGGGCGGAGCCTACACTTGGCATCTCATTTGGGGCATGGATGCGCGTGGACTTTTTCTGACGCACCTCATAACCTCTATAAACAGTGCAATGTCTCTGTGAAATCTTCAAGGTTATTAAAAAAAATAAGAATATCCCATAAATATTTGTCTGGCAATCCTCCAGCATTCCAGCTGTCTGTTTTATGTGCCCTGTGATGACAAAACAAGGTTATTTATGATCACCTGTAACCTAAACTTTAAAAAAAATAGTGTGCCCGTGGACCTATATTGTTATGCAATCATGCTGTTTTACCCTACTTTTCAACACCCTTATTAGAATGTCAAATCCCTTTTGGAAATGAGTTGAATGAGTTAGGACTGAATGGGTTGCATGACAGCCTCATTGGTTTCGGTTTTTGGGTTCGTCAATGGTTATTTGGACATTTGCTTATCAGGATTAGGCAAAGGCGGTACTTAAACCACTTCACCTTGAGTGATTTGTAGGGGGGGGGGGCTCTGGCTGAGAGTTTTCGTTATGCRAGGGTGGAGACTTCTTTTTTTGCCGGACCTCTCAATTTCTAACAGGGACGAATACAGAAGTTAATCACGCAGCTGACCAAATTACGCAAGATTTTACTTCTGGGCTAACAGAGATTASATGTAGCTAGGTGAAGGAGGGGGGTTCGAGCCATGGACAGGAGATATGGGGCGGGGGTATGAGTCAGGCCAAGGCCCAGTGGCCTGGCCTACATATATTCTTAGCTCACTGGACTGCCTGGCATGGTAGGTGGCCTCAGCCTGAATGGTGCTACAGTGGAKCTCTCAGTCAGTCAACCAGCTGGGTCAACCAGCCAGCCAGTCAGTCAGCCAGCCAAAAGGTTGTTAGATAAACAAATAGCCTGGTCTGATCTCTCCACATACCTCAAAGGACAAGGCAGAAAAAAAACACATCTGAGCTGAAGATGTGGAGAGCTGGAGTGGATTATATTAAATTCCCTATTTGACTGGAATTGGATAACCTAATTTGATTTCCAGTCAACCTAAGTTGCATGGACGTGCACAGACATGTCAGAGTGGTGTGCTAATGATGGAAACAAATTCATATTCATATGAATGCAGACTGATTGTTGATGATTCCCTTTTGGGTTACACAAGGGGTTGGCCATGAACTTTTTCCCTGTAAAAGAAATGGCCAGGTCAATCTCTCGAAAAATAGGTCTTCTGTTTCCAAATCAACCTGGTAAATGAATGGTAAAAAAAAATCCAAGGGCTGTGGTCTTGTCATTGGTTATATGTGATTGGCCGAACCATACCCAGTTCCTAGCAATTATTTATGTATACACTAAATGACTGACAGGAGGCGCTGTTCTGAAGCTACCACACCTCCATCATTCTAGAAACCATTTAGGAAACTCTATACATGCATTTACTAATGTCTACATTTGTTTTTGCCAAGTTTATTCTATTCCAGACACCTTAATGCATACCTTTAAATTATATTATGTAAGCTAAACATACAAATAAATAMAAATATATAMATTTTTTCCCTTAAAGTATAGTTTTTAGAAAGTACTCATTTTACTGTCCCCACTACAACAATAAATACTTAAATACATGTAATTTTGTCCTTGAAACATTTAAATGAAATACTTTAGAATTCCATTCATTCCAATGGAGTACTGCTTTTCTGAGGAGTGCCAATATGGCCTCTCAATGGCCAAAACATAGCATCAACATTACAGGGTTCATATACATCATTAGTTCCGAGTCATGTCAGAATAGCTCCAGATGACATGGAGAGTTGGACTGGAGTTTTACTAGGATTATAGGGCGTTGGACAGAACTCACTATGAAGCTGCTGGCTGCTGGCTTTAATCAACTCTTAAAGATCAACAGAAGAAAACAACCAGAGTTAAAAGATTGCCTGTGATGCTGCAACACTTCCTGAAACCAGTACACATGCAAGTATGAGTGCAAGTATGAGTGAAAGTATGAGTGCAAGTATGAGTGAAGTTTTTATAACTCGGTATTGGCTAGCAAGAGCCTTATTTCATTGCTCTTGTTGCCAATGTCAACCTAAKYATTTTTTTTATAGAAAAATGTAACCATCAATCATGAAAATATATATTTTACAGGGAATAAGCAGAATACATATTCTAGCTAGATTATCAAGAATAACTTTTAAACTGAAACATACATAGTGTGTAACAGCTGTTGAATTCCACCAGGTTACCTGATTAACAGGTTACAGTGCAAAAAAAATACCCCTGTATCAAGATCAGACAGGTCTTGACTAGGGTTGCACATTTTGGGGAATATTCAGAGGTGGAAACTTTCCGTGGGAATAAACCAGAATATATGGGAATTAACGGGAATAAATAGGAATTAATGGAAATATATGAAAATGAATACAATTTAAATGTAGATGTTTTTTGCATTGGATATATTTGCCATATCATAAAGASACAGAAACATACAGTGCCTGGCAAAAGTATTCACCCCCTTGGTGTTTTTCCTATTTTGTTGCATTACAACCTGTAATTTAAATTGATTTTTAWTTGGATTTCATGTAATGGACATACACAAAATAGTTCAAATTGGTGAAGTGAAATGAAAAAAAATCTAAAAAATCCAAAACTGAAAAGTGGTGCTTACATATGTATTCACCCCATTTGCTATGAAGYCCCTAAATTAGATCTGGTGCAACCAATTACCTTCAGAAGTCACATAGTTAGTTAAATATAGTCCACCTGTGTGCAATCTAAGTGTCACATGATCTGTCACATGATCTCAGTATATATGCACCTATTCTGAAAGGCCCCAGAGTCTGCAACACCACTAAGCAAGGGTCACCACCAAGCAATCAGCACCATGAAGACCAAGGAGCTCTCCATACAGGCCAGGGACAAAGTTGTGGAGAAGTACAGATCAGGGTTGGGTTATAAAAAAATATACCCGAAACTTTGAACATCCCACAGAGCACCATTAAATCCATTATAAAAAAATGGAAAGAATATGGCACCACAACAAACCTGCCAAGAGAGGGCCGCCCACCAAAACTCATGGACCAGGCAAGGAGGGCATTAATCAAAGAAGCAACAAAGAGACCAAATATAACCTGAAGGAGCTGCAAAGCTCCACRGCGGAGATTGGAGTATATGTCCATAGGACCACTTTAAGCCATACACTCCACAGAGCTGGGCTTTACTTAAGAGTTGCCTAAAAAAAATAAGTAAACATGTTTGGTGTTCGCCAAAAGGCATGTGGGAGACTCCACAAACATATGGAAGAAAGTACTCTGGTCAGATGAGACTAAAATTGAGCTTTTTGACCACCAAGGAAAACACTGTGTCTGGCGCAAACYCAACACCTCTCATCACCCCGAGAGCACCATCCTGATGCTGCCACCACCATGCTGTGGGGATATTTTTCATTGGCAGGGACTAGGAAACTAGTCAGAATTGAAGGAATGATGGATGGTGCTAAATACAGGGAAATTCTTGAGAGAAACCTGTTTCAGTCTTCCAGGGATTTTATACTGGGACGGAGATTCACCTTCCAGCAGGACAATGACCCTAAGTATACTGCTAAAGCAACACTCGAGTGGTTTAAGGGGAAACATTTAAATGGAATGGCCTAGTCAAAGCCCAGACCTCAATCCAATTGATAATCTGTGGTATGACTTAAAGATTGCTGTACACCAGCAGAACCCATCCAACTTGAAGGAGCTGTAGCAGTTTTGCCTTGAAGATGGGCAAAAGTCCCAGTGGCTAGATGTGCCTAAAGAGACATACCCCAAGAGACTTGCAGCTGTAATTGCTGCAAAAGGTGGCTGAACAAAGTATTGACTTTGGGGGGTGAATAGTTATGCACACTTAAGTTTTCWATTTTTTTGTCTTATTTCTTGTTTGTTTCACAATAAAAAATATTTTGCATCTTCAAAGTGGTAGGCATGTTGTGTAAATCAAATGATACAAACCCCCMCAAAATCTATTTTTATTCCAGGTTGTAAGACAACAAAATCCACCAGGTGGCTGATGAGATATGTTGGCACAACTGCCATATTGCCTTTCCATCCCAAAGCCATGGCTTGGAAGTGTACTTCGCCAGACTGCCAAGAACCTTGCCCTCATCCAGGCCAAGTTGGCGAGACACGGTAGTGATGACACCATAGGCCTTGTTGATCTCTGCACCAGACAGGATGCTCTTGCCAGCATACTTGGGGTMCGCTGCGGCRTGTATGKGCTTCAGGCAGAAGTCTTCACGCTTTTTGATGTATTTCAGAACTGCAGTTTTCTCTGCTTGAAGCAACAGTGAAGTGGGCAGGGCAGTACGGATTTCTTCTCTTACATCTGCAAGCAGAGTCTGAACATCAGACAGGATGGCATTGTCTCCCTCAATCTGTGCAATGGCTACTGCTATAGGTTTCAGGAGTTTTAGGCTGCTTACCACTCTCTCCCAAARTACATAATCCAGGAGGATCCTCTTGATGAGGTTGTCCATATCGGCAGATTGTGATATGGCCATTTCTTGGAGAGACTCCATCCCCTCCAGGAGACTGTCAAACATGTTGACAACACCACCCTAACGGGTGTTGCTGGGCATCTTCAATGTGGTGCTCTTATTCTTCTCACTTTGTTTGGTGAGGTAGATTGCTAATATAACTTGATGACMCTTCACATACCTAACCATTTCCTTGGCTCTCTTGTAGAGTGTATCCATTGTTTTCAGTGCCATGATGTCYTTGAGAAGCAGATTCAATGCATGAGCAGCACACCCAATGGTTGTGATGTGAGGGTAGGACCAAGCAGCCTTCATTTTCACCCTATTGTCTATCACCAGTGCAAATACCTTCTGTGATCCAAGGTCATTGATGACTGCCTTCAGCTCATCTGCAATGTAGRGACCGGTGTGTCTGTTGTCCCATGTGTCTGTGCTCTTTTAGAATACTGGTTGAGGGGTGGAGATGATGTAGTTAACTATTCCTTGCCCACGAACATTTGACYACCCATCAGAGATGATTGCAATACAGTCTGCTTTCTCTATGATTTGCTTTGACCGTCACTTGAACTCTGTTGAACTTTGCATCCAGCAAATTAGTAGATAAAACATGTCTGGTTGGAGGGGTGTATGCTGGGCGAAGAACATTCAGAAATCTCTTCTAATACACGCTGCCTGTGAGCATCAGAGGTGAACCAGTTGCATACACAGCTCGAGCAAGACCTTCATCAGCATTTCTCTGACTACGTTCCTCCACTGAGTCAAAAAACGTCTGATTCCAGGAAGACCATGAGCTGTTGCTATCGATAAGGTGTCTGATTCATAATTTTCACCTCRAATAGAAGTAGAGGGACTTTTGTCAGAGRTTGCTTGTTGTGAGCACTGAGGGAACTTTATGCACTTGGCCAGATGATTCTGCATCTTTGTTGCATTCTTCACATCTGATTTGGCACGGTATTTGCAAATGTACACAGCTTTTCCTTCTACATTGGCTGCAGTGAAATGTCTCCACACATCAGATAGTGCCCGTGGCGTTTCCCTGTAAAGATTTGTAAAAAATGTGTAAAAAAACAACACATACAATTCCATCTACAGATAAATAGTTMAGCAGTTAGATTAAACAACTCCTTTGTAAGATAAATGTTTTAAAATGAAACATGTATGGAAACAGGTGAATTAACACTCCTCAGTTAGCAGGCTCAAGCAAGTGAAAACCCACATGGTAGCAAAAACTAACTAGCAGAAATTGTTAACAAGTTAGAAATKATTTAAACACACTTTGCTGTAGGCTACTATTTACTAGTAAACAAAAAATMATGTATGTCAAGTAAAATATATTCAGCCCACCCAGTATTGTAATCAAAACTTACCAGAAAGCATGTAGTCCTTAGCTCAGACAGTGTAGTAGTGTGGGCTCAATAGCATCTCATTAGTGTGCAAGATCTTGAGAATCAGCTGTACATGTGATGGAAGAGTGCATTGCACATGCRATGGAAGAATGCACTGTGCATGCAGAGGGTTGCAATTCCATTGAATTGGGGATAGTAATTTACTGGAAAGTTTCCGACCCTTTGCAACCCTAGACTTGACAGACATTCCAACACATCTCCATGCACTCTAAAAAATGAATAGATCCACTGCATCAGATCAGAMGACTGGAGGTGTGGTTTAGTAGGGTGTGGTGTTCAAATAGTTATTTTTGGCCACTGGTGAGGGTAAATGTCATTCTGGTTAATCTGTTCTGTTGTATTGTCAACCATGTTATGGTTGACCACTGATACTTTTGTAGCTTCAATAAGTCTTAAGCAAGAGTTTGAGTTCCCAAAATTGGGATAGTTACCGCTTTATAGTATTTAAATTATAATGTTGTACATTTGTTCYTAACTGACTTGCCTAGTTGCCTAGCCTAAATAAAGGTTACACACACACACACACCACACTGACCAAAAAGTTATTTTGTTGGCATTTACTTATGTCCCCATTACCAGTAAAACATAATCAAACCCCATTTATTTCACTTTCTTGCTGTGCTGTTTCGTTGTTCAGTTGTTTCATTCTCAATCAGGACCTGAATATGACTGCGCGTCACATAATAATTTAACGCGTTCATAATTTTTTAACGTAGTTATTAGACATTGATTAAACTATCACTCGAATTTCATATGTCACAATGATTCATCGGTACGTATGCTATGATAYTGGTAAAGTAAAACATGCCAAAAAAATCTAGCTAGCTCATGGATGCAAACAATGTTCTTCCCCAAAAACATAGCAAAACGACGAAATCTATGTGTCATCATCTAAAATAACCCTAATTTATAAGACAGTTCTTATTTGATTAATGGTGGTCGAACCCATCTATGTGAAGCTAGACACAATAAGGATTAGCCACAATAGTGGACTTTGCGTTTAGCTTTCAAAACAAAAGTGTGGCATAATTCTACTATTTGTATTCATTTGCATCACTGTCAATTACATACYTTTATTTTGAAGGCAAACTCCAAATTCCACTATTGTGCCTAATCCTTATTGTGGCTGCTTATAACGTTAGCTTTGGGCAACAGGGTTAAGTAGCTGGCTAGCTATTTATTTTCATGAGCTGAAGTTCAATTTCAATAGGCGAACAACAAGTGGCAACCTAGCTAATACTTACAAGGATTCATAAATCATTGCTAAGAATAATGAAAATGACTGCAGTTTGTACTGGTCATTTTTTTCAGGCATGTTGTATTGGTGCTAGCTTGGTACCAAGCTAAACTAACTACCCCAGAAGTTACGGTCGAACAAATTATGCTTTATTACCAACACGGCATTGTAAACACATCGTTTGTGGCCCGTGTTTGCTTGTTTACAGACTTTTTTTGTACAGCTTTGACAGTGCTACAGTATCTTTTTTGACACGAAAAGACCCAAACGGCGTTCCATAGTATGTATGTCATGAAGCTAAAAGCAGTGACTAATAGCAGTTAACTAGCTAGCAACAACCCTAAATTCCTGCTACACACAAACTAGCTAGCTACCTTTAAAATATTTTTATTCATCCCTGCTAGTAAGTTGATGTTAGCTAACGTTAGCTACATCTGGAGCTAGCCAAAAGTTAGCTGGCGAGTTAGCTAGCTCTCTTCATTCAGCTCGATARCAAATAATTGAAATGTACAGCAAACATTAGATGTTCAGACATTAGACCTACTGTACACTCTTAGAAAAAAGGGTTCCAAAAGGGTTTTATTTGCGGAGGGATAGGCTTCTAAAAATAAACRTTTTGATCTGAAGAACCCTTTTTAGAAGACAAGGGTTCTTTGTAAGGCAAAGGGTTCAACCTAGAACCTTTAACACCCTAATAACAATTTTTAGATGGCAAGTAGGATTCTTTGGATGGTAAGAAGAGTTCTACATTGAACCATATATAATATTTCCCAGCCTGCTGTATTCACGGGGCGATTTTCAGAATTGTTTGTTTTACTGTGGTATCTGTGTTTTTGCATGTACATTGATTGGTCGATTCGTTTTATGCTACAGAAAGATAAATAACATACCGTTTTCTAAACGAATCCAATCTGTTGGATTCATTGCACCCGTTACTGACGTGATTGTTCCAGTTTAGATGATCGAGGTAGTCTCAGTATTTCCTACTTTGGCTGTCATTCTGAATGCAGGTTGCGGGTGATCAACATTTCCGCTTGTTGGATAAGCCTAACTCTGTCTGGATTACTTGGAGTGATTACTGTAAACTGTCAGATGTAGTGTGTCAGGATGTATCCAAGGACCTGGATTCATTGCGTTAAACAGTGTATCAGAATCTGACATAAAATCKGACACATTTCTAGCGGATACTTTCGAAACCCCACTATTCAGGTCCGGGAACGTTTGATGTCAAGATGAAATGACACTGTAAGACACACTTTGATATAGATCATTTTAGGCGGTGTTAGGGTACATTAGAAAATGGTCAGCTTTGATTTACAACTTGTGAGAGCTGTGTCGTATCAGAGCAGACACACTTTATAGTTAGCTGGTAACTCAAACTAATGAGTCCAGGTTCTCCAGGGGGTTCAGCAGTAAAGAACACATTATCATGACCTAAACCAGATAACCCCTCTATATTCCCAGGGAAGGGCTGACTGCTGACCTGGGAGCACACCCATCTCTTTCAGACACATCCATCCAGACAACCTTTGGTTCTGATCAGGCTTACTAGTCATCACCTACTGTAGACCGGTCCCAGATCTGTTTGCACTGTCTTGCCAACTCATGAGCACCTGAGTTGGTAAGACCGCACAAACAGATCTGGGATCAAGCTTGACTTCACCTACACAGTGGAACTACTGCATCATCGTCTATCTCTAGACCAGAGGATTCTAGATGTCTATCTGTGATTGCTCACTACACATGCAACATCGTCTACATGGCAGAGTCTAGGCCTATCGGTTTACCACGTGGTTGATTTTTATGTTTTCAACACAGTGTAACAAATTTGAAGCAATGTGTTGAGTAATATCATTCCAATAATCAACACAACTTTGGAGTAGACCCAAGAAGGCACCATTCTCCACTGAAATTATATAAATGAAACCTTTTTTTATTTCAGTTGTGATATGAAACACTTTTTATGATTAGGCATACTGTACAAATTAACACGTTAACGCTCACACATGATAATACTCTTTACTGATAATAATGTAAAGATTTTATCTGGAAATAATTGACATATAATTAATAAGGGGTGTGTTGTTTCTTGTGGCTATTGGTTTGTACCATTTACTGGTTTTGGCCTTCCTTTTGTTGAGAAATATTTGCAGTAAATACCCATATGTCTTGTTTTCCTTTTCCCTTTCCAAATTGGATCCTGTATATTTTTTTTACACAAGCCTCAGGTCAATACAATCCAGTTTTAATTGTGTGGTGGTTTAATACACCATTTAATTGTCCTAGAACACTTAGCAAACAGAAAGTCCCAGGCCCAAACCTCATCAAAGATGCTGACAATGACAAGGAGAGAACAAAACAGAACCGTTCTCACACTATCAAGACCTACGTTTTCTATAATGGTAGTCATTTGATCTGCACAAGGATCAGATATATAATGACACGCATGTATTTCTACTAACGTTAATCCCACGTGTCATCAGAGGTAGAGATTGACCTCAGTTCAGTGTTTATAGAGTTGATTTATGACCCGGTTATCTTCTCTTGGCATAAATGAGAGTACAGAGAGAAAGTCTGGTAACAACTCGAGACCAATAGGACACGGGTGTCCTGGGTAGAGCTGGGTAATATGGACAAAATCCATATTGCGATGATTTGCCTCAATTGATGCGATAAGGATAAATAGAACAGTACATTTTATAACATTAATGTGCACCATATTTTAAAATKATCTTTTAAACTACTGTTACTAGRTTGATGGTTKTAGCCATCAATTGTCCAATTAACAATKACCCATATTAGCAAASCTATTTAATTTCAAACTGTACCTTTCTCTAGTACAGGCTACTTATCGTAATAAACAATAACTGCAGAATGCCYGCGTTAAGTGATTGGCATGGTCGGTGTCGATAATGTTCTGTTTTATCATCCCAGTTCTAGCCCTGRGTGTGGTGGGTGGGGTCAGTTAAAGTTTGAGGATCGTGACCTTCAGGTGACCAGCGCTGCCAGATTTACAGTTTCAGAGCCTGAGGAAAGGAATGTCTGCTTTAGGATCGACCAGTCGTTGAACTTCTACTACTATTCCTAGTTTTACTTAACTGGGGTGAGTTTTAGAAAAACACAGAAATCATCTTTAGCCGTAAGATCATCGTTCAACCATTGCCTGCCTAGTGCTAAATAGGATTTTTGTGCTTTTGTGCACTGGCTGCTTAGGACATGAGGGACACATACTGTAAATAAAGAGAAAGAGGTGCATTTTGGGTACTTTGTTCGAACTTGCATGACATGATTAACAGGCACAAAAAAGTCTGGAATGTTTTGCTTTGGAACACCATGCCCATTCTCCATTCTGGCTTTGATGACATTTTCAAGAACTAAAAACAAAGATGGTAGAATGTGATTTAAAGGCCCAGTTTTTGATTTTCATGTGTTTGATATATACAGTATTTCCACACTATGTGGTTGGAATAATACTGTGAAATTGTGAAAATAATGATCATGCCCTTTTAGTGTAAGAGCTGTTTGAAACGACTGCCTGAAATTTCAGCCTGTTTTGGTGGGATGGAGTTTTGGTTAATTAGTTAATTGACCAATAAGAAAGAGAGCTCAAACCTCTCTACCAATAACAGCTAGTTTTCAGTTTCCCCCTTCCCACTCAGACCACTCCCAGACAGTCCTAGGAAAATTCTTGCTTGAGAAATGGCTCTTTGCTAAGAAGCTTTTTTTGTATATTTTTGACCAGTAAGGTACTTAATTGCTTGCTACACAGAAATAATTTGATTTTGAGATAAAAACGGCTGCATTGGGCATTTAGTGGTTGAAACACGGGTGATAAATAGCTGACTTACTGACTCTATCTAGCTGACTCTGTCTGTATCTAGATCTTGATTTAACCTAACCTAATAGAACTTTCATTCCTTGAGCTCTATGAGGTCATTTTTATTTGGCTCTCTTGGGGAAATTGTATTAGCTGTATTAGCCATCTGGCTGCCTTTGAGGCCATGTCTTTGCTTCYAAATGGTCAGTTTATGTGGATGCTAAAGTCACCCAGCAGAATCAATGGAACCTTTTCACAAAGCTTCACACACATTTCAGTGTTTTGGTCTCTTTTTCTAATGGTTTGTTATAATTAATTATGTAAAGGTTGTTGTCTGCGTCAATAGGAATCATTCCCATAAGTCTGGAACTGTCAAACTGCTTTATTCATAAAAAATACTGCAATAACATTCCTTGAATACCTGGGCAAAAATGAAAACGTGGGTGGATTGGGGCCAAAGCCACACACTACTCGATATGTAAATGTTGACTATACTGCTTGTTGTTTTCGGTCTGAAAGGGACTATGGGTAATGGAGTCTTTGTTATCTTATGATTCATGGAGTTTCTCCAATATTTAACGTTTTTATCCATTTGTTCTTCATTAAAAAGTAAAGGGAGAATACTTGTTGTTTCACTGTGTGCTCGTTCAGCATCTGGATCTGATAAGCTCCATTTTGCCGTCTGCTGAACCTAAAGAAAAGGGGGACAAATACGTTCCAGAAGTTTTTATCCCACTGCTGGTGGAACAAGGCACTATGCAATAAAATACTGTTGAATTTTTCTCAAGAAACGCACACCATTTGTACCTCACTGGTTTTAAGCATTTCGCTGGAAATATACCTGCATCACATTAGGTGAGAGGCTTTGGAAACGGTGTGAATTTCATAGCAGCGAGGTTCGGAGCAAAGCAAAGCAGCCTGGGTCATTAAAAGGTGATTTTTTTTWAATGTAAAGGTTGACTTTACTATGGGGTTCAAAGGTCAGATACAGCTGGGCTGCATCTGTTTTCTGTCCTCCCGCCCTCCATCCTCTCGGGTTCCACTCGGTTCCTCTCGACCTTCAGTTGGAACGGTTCCTCTACAAAAGGAAGTTTCCATGATAGATTTCTATCGCATTCCCCCTGATGCCATGCGTGTGTGTTATATGAAAGGAGAGGTCAAGGCTGTTACTAATTGATGCAGTATGTTCACGAGCAAGCCTTTCTAATGGCCATGGCCTCCCAACCTGGTGTTGCAACGGGAAAATCCGGGACTGTTCTGTTTTGACTGCAATATTTTGAGACCAAGACACAGACTCCAGACTGATGGCACTTGAGCATTGCAATCAAGTAATAAAAACACAGCCATGAAACCCAAAATGGAGGAAATTCCTTTCAATCCCCAAATCCAACCCCCATCATTATTAGCCACTGTTTGTCCCTTCTGAGCAAACGCAGACACAAGCTTTTCAATGACTATATTCTTGTCCCCTGATATGGGAAATCGTTTGGGGCCTGCAGTTCTACTGAATCAGATAAGTAGTGGTTGTGTGGAGTGAAAGGCCTGTGTGTGTGTGTGTCTATCGCCGTGGTGCAGGGGAAAGAATCTGAGTTAGCTGGACTGTAAGCAGTGACCCTGCAATCTCATGAGCCACTTCAGACTGTCGGTGCAGCCATTAGGGTGTGGAGCTGAACAGACTGGCTGGTTGAGCGGTTCATGTTTTAGTTTACGACCCCTAGTGTAACAATCTTAGGCGTAGTGGGTGCAGGAGGCAGAAAGTTCTGAATAGCGCTTAAAACAGCACCGGGCAAAATAGTATATACAACGAAACTGAGCGTCATAAAACAAATGCCCAAAACAGGAAACAAACCAAGATTGCACTACCMCACATACAAAGTGGGAATAAACAAGCCCGCACGAAGAGCAGGCGGGCCTWYCGACWTAAATAGCCGAACTAAAAGTCTAAACGAGAAACAGGTGAAACAAATCAGACCAAACCAACAGACAAGGGAAAAAGGGATCGGTGGCAGCTAGTAGGCCGGTGACGACGACCGCCGAGCGCCACCCGAACAGGAAGGGGAGCCACCTTCGGTAGGAGTCGTGACACCAACCAGCTCCATCCAACACCTGATCAACAGCAAAGACTGACACATTCTTCTTTCTCCTCACTCACACGCCACTTGGCTTTTTATATGTGTGAAGATGATGGAATGAGATGGGTGATAAAATACTATTCCTGGTCAGAAGTTTGACCCTCTGTCTGTCAGATTGAAGGATATCCTTTGTATGACACTCATGTCGTGAAGATTTCAGTGCCGTGTTAGTGACTGTTGGGGACAGTGAAACACTGTTCTCTCAAGAGTACATAGACTGCCCCAAAAAGACCATGGGACATCTTATTGGCCCTCTTCCCACGATGCATCCGGATGGGCCAGAGTTGTTGAGCCAGGACAGGGATTGGACAGGAGACTATGGTTGGGCTTGGTCATGATCCTCTATTGAAAAAGCTCAAAAATAGGCTATTATTTTGATTTCATAGAGAAAAGTAGAGTTGCTTTCATATATATTTTGTCTCGGATAATTAAGTCAAGACGCTGTTGGTTTAAGTTGACAACCCAAAGCCCCAATAATGGCTTTTCTAAAGACGTTCTACCTTGCTAGTGTAGGGCTTACAATGTCATGACAGTATGTTCCTGCAGTTGGTAGAGTAGTGTCATGGACTATGCCAGTTTTCACTCAACGCCACCTTCATACACTGTAAGAACAGAAGTGTTATACCATTTAGCTATTGTCCAGCCCAAATAATTGGGTATTAAGCTCAGCTCTCCAGGATAGCAACACTGTTCTCCATTAGGGGTTATTATAATGATTGAGCATGGAAAGCAATGCAATGAGTCATCCTTTCCAGCCCTAGTCCCCCATGCCCAGTCAGCCCTAGCCTCAGTCCTAGCCACAGTCTGGGCATCAGAACTACTGACTGAAGTGTTTTAGGGGGTAATAGCATGATTCCCTTCACTGGTAGCTAGCTCCACTCCAGGAACCTCTGGAGCAGTGGGGTTCTGTGCCGTTTAACATTAGGGAGGCCCGTTTTTTTTTTAGAAGCACTGCCTTCCAACTGGGCACAGACATCAGTTCAACGTCTAGTTTTATTTACGTTTGGTTGAGTTCTCAAATAACGTGAATTCAACGTGAAGTCGACGGAAAACGTCACCATGTCATTGGTTTTGGTTAAACGTTTTCCACGTTGATTCACCGTCATCACATACATTTCTTTCAGTTGAAATTGACCACTTGGTTATTTCTACTACAGCATATTGGATGACTGTCATTCATATTCCATTCACCCAGCTCAATGTAACATCGATAGGTTTAGGCTACTACATGATACTCAAATGTGCTCTATGCCCTACAACCTAGCCTACAAATGAACGTTTTATTAACTTAGGTGCATAGGTCGAGAGACAAATTGGAGGAATCAAGGTGACAGACAGTGAAACGTTCAATACCATCTTGCACTCTTGCCTGCATTTAGTTGATCTGGGGTGTAATCATTAGTCCAAACAGTTGCAAAACGACAATTTCTATTGGACAAATTCAGGTAGGTCCATCCCCATTTTGTTCCGTTTGTTTCCGTAATTATATATATTTTTGCAACAGAATCGGCTGAATGAATACACCCCTGATCAGCCGCATACACATTTCACATTCATAGCAGTCACAGAGGCCAACAGCGACATCACTTTGCTTATATAATTCCTTTTCGCATCTACGCGCTCTCCTCCTCTCACGTTTTCCCTTCTCTTGTTGACTTCAGTGCAGAACACAACAGCCGTCTGTGACCACGCGAAAAAACGTATCCAAGCCAAATCTTCATACCATAACCGCTAACTGCTACACAGCCTACATGTTGTCACCATATTAGCTACTAAAACTAACGCATTAGTAAACCCACAATCTAATCCATGTGTACAATCACACAGTGCAGTGTGCAGCAAGCAGTTTAGCAGTTAGACAGGTGGGCTCTGGTGGCAATACACTACACACAAAAAAATGTGGGTTTCTCAAGGATTCTTTGGGAAGGGGGATTGTTCTATGTGGAACCATAATGACTCAAAGAACCCTTTGAGATCTTCAATGGTTATTTAGAGTTCACAAAAGTGTTCTTTGCTCTTTTAGTAATAATTCAAATGTAGGGGAGGCGGCTCATTCGAATATTTTGGGCATAGTTTGCGCACAGCTCTATTTGTGCAACCGTGAGTGAGAGTGTCATTCCAGTTTATCTAATATGTTGTGTTATCCAATGGCTTATTGCATATGATTATAGCCAGTGACAGTGTCTTGTGAAAGACTCCTGTATGGCCTTGTGTTACTTGACAATGGTTGATTAAGTCAGCCAGTGGTTCTCAATTCTCTCCTCTGGGACCCCTAGCTGTTCCCCAACCAGCTCAGATGATTCAACTCGTCAGTTAACATAATAATAACGATGGTATTTTGACAATATAATGTCTGACCAGACTAATAAGCCCTGTATGGTTCTTCAAAAGGATTCACATAGAACCATTTGAAATTGAGGAAGGTTCTTAATAGAACCGTTCTCCATAAATGTTCTTTAAAGAATCATAGAAAATGGGTCTATATAGCCCCAAAAAGGGTTGTAACCATAGCGGAACCATTTTTTGGTGCTATTCAGAACCTTATTTAATGGTGCGTTATAGAACCTTAAAAAAAGAT
Organism: Salvelinus sp. IW2-2015; assembly: GCF_002910315.2. Classification (NCBI taxonomy): domain Eukaryota; kingdom Metazoa; phylum Chordata; class Actinopteri; order Salmoniformes; family Salmonidae; genus Salvelinus; species Salvelinus sp. IW2-2015. Next base: position 6,832,842 of record NC_036844.1, on the reverse strand, counting down.
TCTTTATAGCACCAAAAAGGGTTCCACTATGGCTAAAAGCCAAAGAACCCCTATCTGGTACTATTTAGAAAACATGTTTTTAGTGTGTAGCTGTAGCTTATGCTTTCAGTACTAGATTCCTTCTCTGATCCTTTGATTGGATCTACAACATGTCAATTCATGCTGCAAGACCTCTGATAGGTTGGAGGACGTCCTCCGGAAGTCATCATAATTACTGTCTAAGTATATGGAAGGGGGTAAGGACCATTACCCTCCTAGGTTTTGTATTGAAATCAATGTATCCAGCACAGAGGAAGATGGAAAATAGCTGTCCTCTGGCTACACCATTGTGCTACCCTAGAAGGTGCTGTTGAGGCCACTGTAGACCTTTATTGCAAAACAGTGTTTAAATCAGTTATTTGGTGACGTAAATATATTTAGTATAGTTTTATCTAAACATTTTTAGTTATTTTAAATTCACTGAGGTAGGATGGTCCTCTTATTCCTCCTCTGAGGAGCCTCCACTGCTCTGGAGCCATTCTATTTTTGCTTTATTAGGTCATCAAATGTGCTGGGGGGTTGGGTGATGGTGTTTGGAAAGACTATATGAAAGAGAGACAGAGAGACAGACATAAAGAAACAGCCTCTGCTCACTTTGCATCGCTTAGACCCAGGGCAGGGCATCGGCCACACATTTACCTTGCTAACAGAGCCTTTATAGATGGAACAAAATGAGGTTGAACAATACAGAACGTGTGAATCTCACATCACTGGAGAAGTCAGTCGATTAGCGCCTGTAAAACTGAACTCGTTTTAGAAGAAAGTGTGTTCTGTAAACGATGGTTGATTCCATCCCAGTTGCTGTAAAAAGTCCTGCTAGCGAAGAATGACTGATATGCCGGCCGAGGTAGTTCTCAGGCACAGAGCACAGAGCACAGATGAATTACGGCGGACATAGAGTGACCTCAGTTAACACGGACGTCAGTTGTGCTGAGCTATGAGAAGGCTGTGCTGCTGTGTTATTATGGCGGGCCCTCCTCCTCTCCTTGTCCTCCTCTCCTTGTCCTCGGCTCTGCTGCAGAGCCACAGGCCACGGCCACACTCACTTCAGTAATTACTATCGCATAGAGTTGTGGTTGGTGGATGGAAGACATTCTCTTTGCTTTTATTCTCTCTTTCTTTCATCCCCTCTGAAAGTGAAATAAAAGGACTTGTATTTATTATGCATCCCCGTTAGCCAAGGCAGCAGCTACTCCTTCCTGGGGTCCAGCAAAATGAAGGCAGTTATACATAAAAACATTGCAATAGATTTTTACAACAGATTTCACAACATATTAAGTGTGTGACCTCAGGCCCCTACTCTACTACCACATATCTACAACACAAAATCCATGTGTACGTGTGTGTATAGTGGGTATGTTATCGTGTGTTTGTATGCATGTGTCGGTGCCCATGTTTGTGTTGCTTGACAGAGTTAGAATGACACTCATTTCCTTTTACCTTCTCTGCTCTCGCTCTTGTTACCTCTCTCTATCCCACTCTCGTTTGTCTTTCACATAAACGTTCTCTAGTTCTATCAGTAATTCTCTCTATCTCACTCTCGCTCTCTCTTTCTCTCTCTCTTTAAGAGAAAGTGAGGTGAAAGAGGAGTTAGTGTGTTCCTTCTTCACCTGGCAGGTGGGCTCTATGTCTCCTCCCTTAATGTCAGCCGGTAGTGTCAGGCCAGGGCAGGACAACCAATCCCCCCACCCGCTCAAAACTGGGACAGGAAATGGCTGCCATGGAGACATTGGAAGCGAGTTCCAAAGCTTTTTCACAGGTGGTTTTGAGTAGATCTCCTGGCAAGTTCGGTCTGTGTACAAGTCTGACGGGTGTTTGACTGGTCATTGGAGCCCACAGTATGAATAAAATGGCGCCAAAGGGAATGGCGGACGTTTTACGGGCTCCTGACCAATTGTGCTGTTTTGTGTATTTTTTTGCCCTGATTTTCACTTTTTTTGTACATCATTTTCCCGCCATCATTTCCTATCAGAACAGCTATCACTAACCCCAATTTGGACGAGGACTTCTACTTCAATGAGTCGGAGGCGAAAGACATATTGATTTTGGCCCTAATCCCCGACACTCGAAGAAGAAGATGACGGTGCTAATCATTTCGGTGATTGCCTAAATTCAAAACACCTGGTCTTCCAGGTCGGTTAAATGAAAAACACGAAGCACCCGCGGAGCTCCAGGACCAGGGTATCCCTGTCGTATGGTTGAGTACTCCTGCTCCCTGAGTTGAGTACCCCTGCTGTAGACCATACTATTTACCAAGAGAGTTTATCTGTATTTTTCATAGCTGTATATTTACCACCACAAACTGATGCTGACACTAAGATCGCACTCAACGAGCTGTATAGGGCCATAAGCAAACAAGAAAATGCTCATCCAGGGGCGGCGCTCCTAGCGGCCGGTGACTTTAATGAAGGAAAACTGAAATCCGTTTTACCTCATTTCTACCAGCATGTCACCTGTACAACTAGAGGGATAAATACTCTAGATTACCTTTACTCCACACACAGAGACACATACAGAGATCTACCCCTCCGTCCTCTGTTTGGCAAATTGGGACCATAACTATCCTACTGATTCCTGCTTACAAGCAAAAAACCAAACAGGAAGTACCAGTGACGCGCTCAATACGGACGTGATCCAATGAAGTGGATGCTAAACTACGGGACTGTTTCGCTAACACAGACTGGAATTTTTTCCGGGATTCATCCAATGGCATTGAGGAGTTTACCACATCAGTGACTGACTTCAATAATAAGTGCATCGATGACGTTGTCCCCACAGTGACCATACGTACATATCCCAACCAAAAGCCATGGATTACAGGCAACATCCGCACTGAGCTAAAGACTAGAGCTGCCGCTTTCAAGGAGCACGACACTAAACTGGACGCTTATAAGACGCCCTCCGATGAACCATCAAACAGGCAAAGTTTCAATACAGGACTAAGATAGATGTTCGTCGGTTGTGGCAGGGTTTGCAAACTTCCACAGATTACAAAGGGAACCCAGCCAAGAGCTGCCCAGTGACTCGAGCCTACCAGACGATCTAAATGCCTTCTATGCTCGCTTCGAGGCAAGCAACACTGAAGCATGCGTGAGAGCACCAGCTGTTCCCGGACAACTGTATGATCACGCTCTCCGTATCCAATGTGAGTAAGAACTTTAAAGAGGTTAACATTCATAAGGCCGTGGGGCCCGGTGGAATAGCAGGACGTGTACTCAGAGCATGCGCTGACCAGCTGGCAAGAGTCTTCACTGACATTTTCAACTTCTCTCTGTCTCAGTCTGTAATACCTACAGTTGAAGTCGGAAGTTTACATACAAATACAATTAAACTTTTTTTTTATACAATTCCTGACATTTAATCATAGTAAACATTCCCTGTCTTAGGTCAGTTTGGATCACCACTTTATTTTAAGAATGTGAAATGTCAGAATAATAGTACAGAAAATGGTTAATTTCAGATGTTATTTCTTTCGTCACATTCCCAGTGGGTCCTCCTGACAGAGCTGGTGTAACTGAGTCAGGTTTGTAGGCCTTCTTGTTCGCACACGCTTTTTCAGTTCTGCCCACAAATTTTCTATGGGATTGAGGTCAGGGCTTTGTGATGGCCACTCCAATACCTTGACTTTGTTGTCCTTAAGTCATTTTGCCACAACTTTTGAAGTATGCTTTGGGTCATTGTCCATTTGGAAGACCCATTTGCGACCAAGTTTTAACTTCCTGACTGATGTCTTGAGATGTTGCTTCAATATATCCACATAATTTTCCTACCTCATGATGCCATCTATTTTGTGAAGTGCACCTGTCCCGTGTTACTGTGGTTATAGATACTTTTGTGCATGTTTCCTCCAGCATCTTCACAAGGGCCTTTGCTGTTGTTCTGGGATTAATTTTCACTTTTTGCACCAAAGTACATTCATCTCTAGGAGACAGAACACGTCTCCTTCCTGTGCGGTATGACGGCTGCGGGGTCCCATGGTGTTTATACTTGCGTACTATTGTTTGTACAGATGAACGTGGTACCTTCAGGCGTTTGGAAAATGCTCCCAAGGATGAACCAGACTTGTGGAGGTCTACATTTTTTTTCTGAGGTCTTTTCTGATTTCTTTTCATTTTCTCATGATGTCAAGCAAAGAGGCACTGAATTTGAAGGTAGGCCTTGAAATACATCCACAGGTACACCTCCAATTGACTCAAATGATGTCAATTAGCCTATCAGAAGCTTCTAAAGCCATGACATAACTTTCTGGAATTTTCCAAGCTGTTTAAAGGCACAGTCAACTTAGTGTATGTAAACCTCTGACCCACTTTAATTGTGATACAGTGAATTATAAGTGAAATAATCTGTCTGTAAACAATTGTTGGAAAAATTACTTGTCATGCACAAAGTAGATGTCCTAACCGACTTGCCAAAACTATAGTTTGTTAACAAGACATTTGTGGATTGGTTGAAAAACGAGATTTAATGACTCCAACCTAAGTGTATGTAAACTTCCGACTTCAACTGTACATGTTTCAAGCAAACCACCATAGTATCTGTGCCTAAGAATGCGAAGGTAACCTGTCTAAATGACTACTGCCTCATAGCACTCACATCTGTAGCCATGTAATGCTTTGAAAGGCTGGTCTTTGCTCACATCAACACCATCATCCCAGAAACCGTTGAGCCACTCCAATTTGCATACCGCCCCAACTGATCCACAGATGACACAATTTCTATTGCACTCCACACTGGCCTTTCCCACCTGGACAAAAGGAAGACCTACGTGAGAATGCTTTTCATTGACTACAGCTCAGCATTCAACACCACAGTGCCCTCTAAGCTACGAACCCTAGGACTGAACACCTCCCACTGCAACTGCAACTAGATCCTGGACTTTCTGACCGGCCGCCCTCAGGTAGTGAGTGTAGGCAACACATCCACCACGGCCCCTCAGGGGTGTGTGCTCAGTCCCCTCCTGTATTTCCTGAGTTTTTCCAATTTTTTCCTAGTTTTTCCTAATCTCCTAGATTTAGCACAGACACTTCAAAACCTTGTTTCTTATGATTTATTTGCCACTTATGAATGTGTTATTCAATGCATTTCCATGGGCTTTGGTAGTAAAGGCCAAAATCAAAAGTTTATAAAATCATTTTTGTTATATATATTTTTTATACGTAAAGGGGTCCTAAAATTCAAATTTAAATGGCTAAATGATCCATAGTATAATCCTAAGCACCCCCTCCCAAACGTCTACAACTCTGGCAAATGGCAAATGTCCTCTCTGCTGCCAAGATAATATTTTTTACTTATTCTTTGGTTTGTGTATTTTTTCCTGTGAAATGTATTTTTTCAATACATTTTGTAATCTTTAGATATAGTTTTCCACATTTCTAAGGCACTGGCTTGAAATGTAATTTCATGAGTAGTTTTGTTATCATTTTGTGTGTCATGTTGAATATTGATTCATGACTTTGGATAAGTAGGCCACAAAGCCTGTTAGAAAGTATGTATCATTGGCTCAGTGACAGTGTTTTCTGTCAAAACTTTCTGGGTCCTTGAGTTCCCTGATGATGACATGGAATTGTAGTTTGTGTCTGTGAATAAAGGGAGGCATTCTACTTTCTACTCGTTCCCGCATTTGAAAGGAAACAGCTCAGGTTCGATTCATCATTTCCTCAAGAAAAGTCAAAGCAATTCACATAATTGTTTCAAAGTGGGTCACTATAGCAACAGCCAGACTGTTGAGATCTAGAAGTCCGATAGCCATTGGAAAGTACTGTCTGTTCTGCTGTGTGACTTTATGTGTGTATATGTTATCTCTTTTGTTAGTTTTACCCTGTTAGGATTATTGCACTTTACCTTTTTTTTTCTGCTGGGTGTTCGTCTTGTTCATGTCTGTCCAAATTGATGGTGGGAGAGAAGGTTTGTTCTGGAATTCGAGCGCTGTCTTATTTTGTTGTTAGTCACCCAGCAGTCAGCCCTCAGCCCTCAGAAGGAGATCAGCAGCGAGAGAGACAGAGGAGGCACGGGGGCCCAAGGGGCGGTGAGAGATGGAAAGAGAGAGAGAGACAGAGTAAGTGAAAGAGAGACAGAAAGAGAGGGAGAGATAAGAGGGACTGAGAGAGACTGCGAGAGTGGTAGACAACGAGAGAAACAGAGAGAGAAAAGGCAGAGCGAGATTCGAGAGGTAGAGGGAAGAGGGAGAGAGCATGGAGCAATAATAGTGAGGAGAGAAAGAAAAGAAAAGACAAGGGAATGACGAGTAAGGCCAGACGTCCTAAGAGGGAGCTACAGAATAGCTACAGAAGGTGATGGAGAGAGCGAGACAGAAAGAGAGAATGCCTGTGCCTCTCAAGAGTGCCATTGCTTTGCAGCCAGTCTCACTGTAAACTGAGAGTTAAAGACTGAGCAGCGAGGCTGAGTCAGTTTTTCCATCTTAGTCTGCTACTGAGGGCGGGAAGGAGGGGAGGGGGGAGCCCGGCAGACACTGATTTATCTCTCTCTGGTCTGAGACTCTGAGCCGCTCAGCGCTTGCTGTGGAGACGATGAAATAAACCATCTGGTATTCCCTCTGCTAAAGCAATAAGGTCAAGGCTAAAGCCCCAGCGGAGTAGACCGAGAAGCACAGACAAGCGTTCGCTTGCTCACACGCACGCACACACACACACACACGCGCGCGCTCACGCACGTGGTGAACGAGACACACACGCACACACACGCTCACACACACTCCTCTAGCTGGACCTACTCCTGGCTTCGTGTCATTGTGTCTACCTGTGTGCATTTCGAAGTGAACAAACAGCTGTTTTGTGCACTGCAGCTATAGACACATATTTATCATTGTGGTGTCCTGATATTTGTGTTTATACGTTTGTGTTGTAAGTATGGGTGCTACAGGAATATTTAGATTGGTTTGCATTTAAGCAAGGCTGTGTTTATACAGATTGTTGCTGTCTACTGTTGTAAACTAACTGTTCTGCTTGGTTGGTCATTCTAAAAGTACACTCCACTCAGTTCATGTCGTGTGTGAAGAGTGTGAACAAGAGTTTTTGTGTGTGTGTGTGTGTGTGTGTGTGTGTGTGTGTGTGTGTGTGTGTGTGTGTGTGTGTGTGTGGACTGGAGAATCTTTGTCTGCATTCCCTGTGTTCTTTATCTTGTCTGGTGTTTCCTGTTATTCAGAGTGTGATTGGGAGCTAGCTGGAGTTATTCCCTATAGGAATAAGTTGCCCCGTGACCTTATTAATTCAGCCACTTACTGAGACAACTAGCAAGTTCAATTTAGGGGGTCGCCCTAAATGCAGAATTCTTCATTTTTAAAATGCTTAGGAAATATTTTGTTGCTCAGCATGAAACAATTTTCTGCTTCATTTGCACTTCTCCACTCGGACGCGAATTCAAGAACGGGCGTTCTGATGGATGTGTAGCTACTTTTCTCAGGTACTTTTCTCGGTGTAGCCAGACAACTTTTCTCAGCAAAACATTAGGGAATGTAGCCGGTTACATCCTTTCTATGACAAATATTACAAATGCAATGTTTTTTTGCCCAAAAAAATAACTTGCTTTTTCGTTGTAAACTCATTTACTTATGTTTTCAATATGACGGTATTGAAAAACCATCCCGTGGCCATTTCCAAATACCCCACTACACGGTTTATACGTTATACCACCCGAGCCTGAAGGCCAGTCTCTTTGGCACATGACATGGAGTAAAGGAAGTAGATTAACTAAAGAGACTGGTACCCAGGCTAACTCCTGAACATTTTAAGACATTTATTTTCTTTGTTAGCGCGGCCTCTTTCTGGTCAATGTAATGAATAGTCTGTGGTCACACACGATAACTGAAATGTGTCAGTCACACACGATAACTGAAATGTGTCAGTCACACGCGATAACTGAAATGTGTCAGTCACACACGATAACTGAAACGTGTCAGTCACACGCGATAACTGAAATGTGTCAGTCACACGCGATAACTGAAATGTGTCAGTCACACGCGATAACTGAAATGTGTCAGTCACACGCGATACCTGAAATGTGTCAGTCACACGCGATAACTGAAATGTGTCAGTCACATGATAGCTGAAATGTGTCAGTCACACACGATGACTGAAATGTGTCAGTCACACACGATACCTGAAATGTGTCAGTCACACACGATATCTCAATTGGCCCAAGGGGGGTGGGAAGCTCCATCATTCGTGGGGGATGACATGTTTACCGTTGCCTTGTTTATGTTATGCATGTGTCTGTTTCCTGTTAGTATTGTTTCGGTGAGCGTGTGCGGTGTGTGATGGGTGTGTGTGTGAGCGAGAGAGAGAGAGAGACAGAAACATTGAGTTGAAACAAAGAAACAGAGACAGAAAGCGAGGGAGATGGGGTAGCTAACACAACAGGGATCGGTTCAGAGGTACGCAAATGGTCAGTAAAATCAGGCAGGCTGCTGTAATGCACAATGGGTTCAATGGAGCTGACGTTAGTGTGTGTGTGTCAGCAGGAGTGAGAGAGTGTGAGCCTGTCATTGTGTCTATGTAGTGGGCCGTAATGGGTGTAATGTAGCTGAGATTAGTGTGTGTGTGTGCACATGCGTGTGTGTGTGTGAGCTTGAGTGTATGCGGGCGTATGTGCATGCGTGTGTGTCCTGTCAGTGTGTTTATGTAGACGGCTGTAATGGATGTAGTGGATGTAATGACTGCAGGCTAATCTTAGGGGCGAGTCATATGGTTACCAAGCCAACACCCTCAGGTCACTGCTGATCACTACCTGTCAGTCGGGACGGCAGCTGAGTGTTTTTTTAATGCGTGTGTGTGTGTGTGTTTGCGCACGTGTGTGTTTTTGCATGGTTGTGCGTGTGTGTCTGTGTTTTGAGGGTTAATTAAACACGAGCCAAAATATCCTGATGTACTATGTGTCACATCAGTCCTTTCCCCTTATAAGGCTCAGTGTCTAGATCTACGTGCCACTACTGGCATCCGTCCAAGTTTGGTAACAGTTTGATAAGAGTTGGATAGGAGTTGATTTCCAAATAGCCCCCCCCACCCACCCACCCACCGTCACTCCCCATCTAGGAAGCTGCGCTGTAGGAGGGGGAAGTTCAGTTTCCCACTCTGCCCTGGTTGTTTTCGCTGCCCTGGTTTCTAGGCGACGGGCAGACAGACGGACAGACAGGCGGGTGGATGGAGGGTCAGATACAGAGACAGACTCCACACTGCTGCTAATTGCTCTTTGTCCTCAGTGCGAGGTCAAGCATGTGCCTCACTGCCTGCAGCCTGGTTCAACCAGCCTGCAGGAGAAGGGAGGGGAGAAACTAGGCTTCGTCCTATGTGGTACCCTATTCCCTATTTAGTGCACTACTTTTGAGCAGGGCTCATAGGGCTATCTGGTGAAAAGTAGTGCACTATTTAGGGAATAGGGTGCCGTTTGGGACGCTAACCAGTGCAAGAAAGAAGAATGTTAATCCTGATTCCCGCTCTGTAGAGAACTCACCCTGATTTACTAGACCTGTTGCCTGCTGCCTGGCCTGCTCCCCCAGCAGGGGACGAGACGGTCCACATTGAATGAACTAGAGTCACTCTGAATGGACTTTGGTGTGTGTGTGGTGGGGGGGGGTCGTTGCGCGTGTGTGTGTGTGTGGAGATGTGGTGAAACGAGGGGCACCCGGCAGAAATCAGAGAAAGAAAGAAACAGAGAAATAAAGAGAACAAGGAAGGGAGGCCAGGAGAAGGAGGGAGAGAGCGAGGGAGCCGAGAAGGGTTGTCAACCACATCAAGCCCTCTTCTCAGTGAACAGGGGGAAGAAATGTGATGTTTTATTTCTCTCATGTTAATTCATTTTCACTTGCAGTTACTTGATGAGGAAATTATCCCTTACAGTGATGCTAGAGTACCTCCCTAAACCAACCCATGTCTGACAAAACAGATCTATAAAAATGTCCAACAAAAAAGGTCTCTTCACACACACGCTACTTAAACAGTACCATGAAGGGCTTCTTTGAAGTGACTAATAAGAGAGTGTGAGTAGATGGACAGACAGCATCCCACGAGTTCAATATCAGCCTTTGGGAACTGCAGGCACAGTAAAAGGAGAGGAGGAGAGGGAAGAAAGTGGGAGATAGGGGAAGAGAGGAGAAATGGAGAGAGGGTTGTTGCCTCAGTCACATCCCTCTGATCTCATACTGCCTCTTCAGCAGATGGTGATGTACCATAAGGGTCTGATCAGGAGTCTCAGAGGTTTTCTGACTTAACTTACTGAAGCTATGTAGTAGTGCTGAGCAATTCACTGAGATGTCGGTTATTTTTCGTTTTTTTAAACAACTAATCGGCCAACTTAGGTTCAATTATTTGAATTCCATTGAAGTCGTTTTTTTCTTCTTCTGTAAGCTCAATGCGCACATTGCACAGTTTCTGTAGAGATAAATCAGCTGAAGCCTGAACTGTGTGATGTCGTAGGGAGTTGTAGTTTCCAACACGCCAATATTCTACATAGTTTAGCGCAGAAAAACGTGTTAATTAACTACAACTTTTGACCGTCCGGTCTGTGTGTTTCTTTTACACCTGCWATGTTAGGTTAGTGTGGGGCAGACACGGAGAGAGGAGACAGAGGAATGCGTATATTTGAGCGCTACAGAGAGCAGTTGCTTCGTAGGTATCTCTACCAGAAAATACATGATCTAAGTCACGTGTCAAACTCATTCTACGGAGGGCGCGTGTCTGTGGGTTTCCGCTCCGCCCTCGTACTCGACTGATGAATTAAGGTCACTAATTAGTAAGGAACTCCCATCACCTAGTTGTCTAGGTCTTAATTGAAAGAGGAAAAAAACAAAAAACCTGCAGACACTGAGCTCTCCGTGGAATGAGTTTGACACCTCTGAAGTGATTGATAGTTTGTTATTTAGCAGTCATAAAAGTATGCCTTATTCGCTTTGAAGAACTACTAAAATAGTGATTTAGTCAGACAGATAGGCAGCAGCTCTATAGAGATGAGATGACTTGAAATTAAATAATAAAGTCATCAAATTAAACAAATGTAATATACCGGTACACAACAACTGACATTAGTTTATTAAAGTAAAGTAATGTGAATAAACTATGGTTAATAAGTGATAAGCAGTAATGGGCAGTCGCTACCATCGTGGGACTTTCATTCATTGTTTTATTCTGTGTTGTTACAGCATTCAACCCACATAATGCATAGCGCATTTAATGTAAAAAATCAACCAATTGAAATCGGATTCAAACCAACCTCCAAAAGCGCTAATCGCTCAGCGCTACTATGTGAAACAGTCAGGCTCTTGATTTGATCTGTGATGAAGACTGTGGGGGAAGGGCAGTTGAATTGGACTATGACTGTAAGGGTACAGGTGTGTGTCACCTGGACCCTTACAGTCATAGTGTGTCAGCTAGCTCTTTTCCCCGCTATGTTCCAGACTGCCCTACTCTGTGGTGTTTCTTTGTGGTAACTGTAGCTATGACCCAGTGGTCGGTTTGATGGTTGCAAAGCCATTCTGCATCCAACTTCCTGTGGTGGTGATGGTGGTGACAGAGCATCATTACAGTCTCAATTCATCTCATTTGTTTAAGAGCATATTGAATAATGACAGATCTATCGAGTTCTTTGGGTCGCAGAGTAAGACATCCCTGGACCCTGCCCCGGCCCCAGTCAATTTCACACACAAACAGCACCTCTCTCTCTCGCCTCTCTGGGAGGTGTGGGCTGCGGTCAGCCCGTGTTTACCAAGGGAAACGCTCTGGCCCTGGCTTCAGTTGGGGGTCCGTCATGTTGCTCCCTGGAGGGAGCCGTCACGCTAAGTAGACAAACACTTCAGCTTAATAAGGTGTGATTGACAGCCATACCTGTGAGTTAGGTGTAGTTTACTGCTACCTCAGGAAGGTCAGAGGAAGGTGAGGCAAGCGTGACCGGAGTTTGGGTGTGTGTGTGTTTGCCGATCTTGAGTTTTTTTCCACTGCTGTTGAATTGGGCTAAACACACATCTGCACGCAGAAAACATGTGCACACACGTATGGGACAGATGTGTGGAACAACTTCTATTCATTTTATTTCGAGTCATAAAGGCTAAGCTGTTTTAGCCATTGCTTGTCATCAATTAGATCAACGAGAACCGATCTCTCAATGTGCACCCCATTCCAGATATGACACGTTGTCTCATTCACATCCTGTGTACAAGACACAGGTTTGACTGATCAGACCCAGGCAACAGCAGGGCACATTAGATGTTTCACCATACCAGCTGTTTTAGCAGACAGTGCTTGTGTCAGCGGACCTAACATTTCTGCCTACTGAAATAAAACATCTTTCTGTATGTAGGGTTTTTACTCTCTGGACAGAAGGAGATGATAAGTCACCAACCTTCCCTCTCCCTCCTGTCCAGTAAGCAGCTAATTGCCCCTCTCCCCCTCTCAGTAGTGGTAGGAGGGTAGGACACCCCATCCTGCTTACCACAATGTAATGATGAGAATACCTCTATCACAAGGACTCATCTTGGCATCAGAGCAAGGCAGAAAATAACCATCAAGAAGGAGAGGAAATTACGAAAAGACGAGGAGAGATTTGTGAAAGGAGTAGACGGCTGGATAGAGGGAGAGGAAAAGGGAGATTACGGCGGAGGGGAAAGAGAGAGGGTATCCTGATAACCGTGGCTTCCTCCCCAAAAGCTGCTGATTTTTATCGGATTAGTTTGTGCCAGAGAGGATTAGCAAAACCAACAGGCCTCCGCAGGGRTCATGACATGGTTAGCATCGGCTGGCTGATCGCAACCAAACTTCCTCCTCCCCTTCCTCCTCGTTTTCATCTCCAAGCGCTGCTCGATGACTTACACAACAATGTCTTCGTTTACGTCCTGACGGTAGTTCACATGATATGCCACAACTATGTTGGGTAGCCTAAATCTGAAACGATACCCTATCTTCAATTAGGGCTGCGACCATACCAGTATCGCAATATTTTTTCCATGGCAAACATTTGAACACGAAGCAGACAACTCTTTGGACCTTTAAAAATCTGCTGTAAGTAAAACATTGTGTGCTACAGCTTGAGGAAATAAATGAATGTGACTCTGGGTGACACTACATTGATGTTTGTTTCCAACATAAGGGCTGTTTTCCTGAACAAGTCTCGCGTTTTCTTTCCTTGCCGTGATACAGCGGTTAGCTGACAACCTCACGACAACGACGCGCGTGTTTCAGTGCGGCGGAAGTCTCTGGAAGGCCAGRTAGCTAGCAACTATGACAATAAGCTGTCATGTGGGGAATCGTGGGTAGCTCGTTTCAGCTCATTTTATCTTGTTCTTGATACCACGTCTTGTTTTGAGTTGTTGTAACCGATGTCACGTCTATGGTAATATGGCTACAAATCACTAGCTAGCTAACCAACAACTGTAGCAATGTATTTGAGGAACAAGTGCTCATTCTGCAAGTGTATTTATAATTTGAATAAACACTGGAGACTAAATATATTTTACATGCTGTCAACAATCTAAGCCAACCCAGTCAGTTTTGCCCCATAGTTGCTCACACGTCGGTTTTGTCGCTAAACAACCAACCAGTCTATACTAACAAGTATCGGGACAATGGCATCATCCCCGCCTCATTTTCTATATAGCCTACATTACTTTTGATCACTATACTGTAGGGAACAGGGTGTCATTCCAGACATTATTTAATGACTTAGACTTATATGCTACAGTACCATAGTACTACTTCTGAGGTAGTCCCATGGCTAGTTGTCTCTCCAATGGAGCCGGTCACACATTTTTTCMAAAGTAATTGCAGTCATCAGCTAATTGCTGCTGTCAGTGTGAAATGTTGTGGCTGTTTGCTAAGTACAGAGCTGTTAGCTAACTGTAGCACTGTAGCTGTTAGCTATTTGTAGCTAATTTCCCAATTGCTAATGTAGGCTCGTACTAGCTGTTTGCTCATTGTAGTTATTGACTCAGTGTAGAGTAGACAAACTCCTGCCTTTAAAATTGAGTGAAAGGAAAGCCAACCCCCCACAATCTTYTCAACCCGACCCTGCCTAGCAAAGCCTAACAGACAGACACGCGCTTTTAAGTTCAGGGGGTTAGATATAACCATGTTAAATGGCTATGGCTTCTTGAACTGCAGAGTGGAGTTGGACGGGACCTTTAATGCGTATACCGGTTATTTTTTGATTTGGTATCTTGTAGGGCTGGGACGATACCAGTATCGCGACACTCGTTAGTTACKTGGCAAGGAAACAAAACACAAAGCGAATTTACCTCCTTTAGGGAAACAGCCCTAATGTTGGAAACWAMCATCATTATGTTGTGATCCAGAGTAACATTTATTTATTTTCCAAGCTATAGAACATCATATTTTACAAACAGCAGGTTTTTAAAGGACCAAAGAGTTTGGTCTGATTCGTTTTCTCTGTATCGYCCCAGCTAGTATCTTGTAATTGGAGACTATAGACAACCCTATGAAATTGTAGTGCTGACGCTGGGCTAGATGAACCTATAGCTATCCTAGCTCAGTTGTGGTAACAGTGGGGGAGTGGTTTTGAGCGTCAGCAAGTCAACTAAAGTTGAACTCTTGACTACCATATTCACATGACGCCCAGCAGCAGGAAGTGTGTTGGATTATGTCCTTATATGGATGTGGGGAGCCCTGGYTCGGCAGTGGGGTCAGTCTGGATGAATGGTGACTGTCTGAGGACTTAACAGAGACAGGGAGGAGAGAGGAACGGAGGATATGGCTAGAAGACACACGGCAGACTAAGACACACGACATTCACCAGACACTAATTACTGTAAACCACGCCGGCATAACGCTGGCTAGAAGAACGTAGAGCCATCATAGTGTGACTCAGTGGATTTGAATGTAGTCTGCTACCTACCTCCTACTACAAGGTCCTAAGTAATTTGATGTAGCTAGCCTATACAGAAGTTCCTACCTCAAGGTCCTAAGTGATTTGGGGTGTTTAACTAAGCCTGTTGTTACTATGAGAGCTCAGTGGGTTTGGGTGTTTTCAGACGGTCATTTTTGTTCACATCAGTTAGACTTGAGGGTTATAGTGACTGACGCCACTGTGTAATCAGGAGAGAGAGGGATGCCCTGAAGATATTGAGTTAGGTGGGGTTTCATGATGACGAAAGGAGGAACGCCTAGGAGTGTGTGAGTGGTCAGATTGACATATTTTGCTGTGTTTCAGACAACTTTCTACTCTATGTTTCATGATTTTTTTTCACTTATAGAAAGAGACTTTGCATCGGCGTGTGCCCGCACATGTGTAAACTACGTGAGCGAGTGCATGTGTGTCTATGTGTGTGACAGTCCTGTCTTGATGTGATGCCCAGTGGCCCTAGCAATCTGTCAGTGTTCTTCTGTGGTGGCTGTCGTGAGGTTTCATCCCTCTCCACCTCCGCCCATATAGGCCTCCTCCCATGGGCCTTGTGGCTGTGGGTTCCCCGGGAGACCGACGGGCTGTGGGCTGTTGGCAGGTCGAAGATAAACAGTGTGGTGGTATGGGATTGACAGGGAGCAGGATGGGAATGGCAGGTCGGCATTCCCAAATGGCCMTAGAGAAAAGGTTGAGTCGGCAGGTCCATGCATTCACAGAGTATTCTATTCTTGTAGATACAGAATGTCCTCTGGAGACTCATGTGGRTAGGATTTCAGAGGTATTGTCTCTCAAAATAGTTTTGTTTTACAAWTTTTTTTCAATTGTAAGGAGTTGACTATTGTTTATGTAAGTTTATGTTTCACTTCATTTTGACAGGGGGGAACTATCYGACTGTAGTAGAGGTATTTTAGACGAGCTATCACATTTCAGTCAGTCAGCAATGCCAGTGATAGTCATTCTCTATCGGGCCTGGGTAATTCCAGTCCTCGGGGGCCTGATTGGTGTCACACTTTTCCCCCATCCCTAGCAAACACATCTGATTTAAACTAATTGCATTTTTAACTGAAGATCATGATTAGTTGATTATTGGAGTCAGGTGTGTTAGCTGGGGCTGAGGCAAAAGTGTGACACTAATCAGGCCCCCGAGGACCGAAGTTGCCCAGGCCTGCAGCTGGTGGGTGCATTGTGTCACTTATTCCATTATGAGCAGATGATGAGAGACAAGGCAGTGTCTTTGTTTAGGCCCTTCAACTGCTTCAAGAGGCTCTGTTATTATGTGGTAGGTTGTTTTTGCAGGGGTGCGTAGGTATCATGCTGTCAGGCTTAGAGAGAGGGTGGGCAAGGAGCGGTAGGGGGTAGGTGATGGGTGGRTGTTGGTGGAAGTTACTGCACCTTCTCCCAGCTATGTAAAAATCATCTGGTGCGATAGTCAAATATGTCCCACCTAGCAATGGGATCTTGTGCTGGGTTTTGGTGATGCTCATGTTTGGATGGAAAGACAATTCTGTTAGAGGTTGGATAATAAGAGTCTTCTGATTGAAGACAGGAAGAGAGTAGAGGACCAGCTGATAGAGGAAGCAAGGGAAGGGCTTGGATAATGAGAGAAGAGAGAGAGGAGAGAGAGAAGAGAGAGAGAGAGAGAGAGAGAAGAGAGGAGAGAGGAGAGAGAGGAGAGGGAGAGAGGAGAAGAGAGAGAGAGAGAGGAGAGAGAGAGAGAGGAGAGAGAGAGAGAGAGAGAGAGAGAGAGAGAGAGAGAGAGAGAGAGAGAGAGAGAGAGAGAGAGAGAGAGAGAGAGAGAGAGAGAGAGAGAGAGAGAGAGAGAGAGAGAGAGAGAGAGAGAGACTTAGAAAATTAACAACAATGACAAATGGTTTGATGAATAATGAAAAAACTTAAGAAGAAAATTGAGAAACATATCAACCCAAACATAGAGACCAGAAAACCCTGAGCCTATGCCTTCACTGTGGTGAATCACTAAAACAATACAGAAATACACTACAGAAAAAGAAGTAACAGCACATAAGAAATCAGCTCAATATAATTGAAGAATCCATAGAATATAACCACTTCTGGGAAAATTGGAAAACTCTAAACAAATAACAACACAAAGAGTTTATCTATCCAAAATGGAGATGTATGGATAAACCACTTCTCCAATCTTTTTGGCTCTATAACAAAGAACAAACAGAAAAAAACATATACTTGATGAAATACAAATATTTGAATCAACTATTAAAGACTACCAGAATCCACTGGATTTTCCAATTACATTGAATGAACTACAGGACAAAATACAAACCCTCCAACCCAAAAAGGTCTGTAGGGTTGATGGTATCCTAAATGAAATATACAGACCACAAATTCCAATTGTATATACTTAAACTCTTTAACATCATCCTCAGCTCTGGCCTCTTCCCTAATATTTGGAGCCAAGGACTGATCACCCCAATCCACAAAAGTGAAGACAAATTTGACTCCACTAACTACCGTGGGATATGCGTCAACAGCAACCTTGGGAAAATCCTCTGCATTATCATTAACAGCAGACAGAAACACACACATTTCTTTCCACAGGGCCGGGGTGTGAGACAGGGATGCAGCTTAAGCCCTACCCTCTTCAATATATATTTCAAAGAATTGGCAAGGGCACTAGAACAGTCTGCGGCACCCAGCCTCACCCTGATAGAATTTGAAGCCAAATGTCTACTGTTTGCTGATGATCTGGTGCTTCTGTCCCCAAACAAGGAGGGCYTACAGCAGCACCTAGATCTTCTGCACAGATTCTGTCAGACCTGGGCCCTGACAGTAAATGTCAGTAAGACAAAAATAATGGTGTTCCAAAAAAGGTCCAGTTGCCAGGACCACAAATATAAATTCCATCTAGACACTGTTGCCTAGAGCACACGAAACTATACATACCTCAGCCTAAACATCAGCGCCACAGGTAACTTCCACAAAGCTATGAACGATCTGAGAGACAAGRCAAGAAGGGCCTTCTATGCCATCAAAAGGAACATAAAATTCAACATACGAATTAGGATCTGGCAAAAAAGTATTGAATCAGTTATAGAACCRTTGCATTTATGGTTGTGAGGTCTGGGGTCCGCTCACCAACCAAGAATTCACAAAATGTGACAAACACCAAATTGAGACTCTGCATGCAGAATTCTACAAAAATATTTACAAAGAAAACTGAGCAAACTAGATTGCTATTTGGCCCTAAACAGAGAGTACACAGTGTCAGAATACCTAACCACTGCGACTGACCCAAAATTAAGGAAATCTTTGACTATGTACAGACTCAGTGAGCATAGCCTTGCTATTGAGAAAGGCCGCCGAAGTCAGACCTGACTCTCAAGAGAAGACAGACTATGTGCACACTGCCCACAAAATGAGGTGGAAACTGAGCTACCCTTCCTAACCTCCTGCCAAATGTATGACCATATTAGAGACACATATTTCCCTCAGATTACACAGGCCCACAAAGAATTCGAAAACAAATCCAATTCTGATAAACTCCCATATGTATTGGGTGAAATACCACAGTGTGCAATCACAGCAGCAATAATTTTGACCTTTTGCCGCAAGAAAGGGCAACCAGTGAAGAACAAACACCATTATTTATGTTTATTTATTTTCCCTTTTGTATTTGAACTATTTGCACATCATTACAACACTGTATATAGACATAATTCGACATTTGAAATGTATTTTTTCTTTTGGAACTTTTGTTTACTATACATTTTGTATTGTTTATTTCACTTTTGTTTATTATCTATTTCACTTGCTTTGGCAATGTAAACATATGTTTCCCATGCCAATAAWGCCCCTTAAATTGAAATTGAATTGAGAGATAGCGAGAGAGAGAGAGCGAGAGAGAGTTGGATAGGGAATCATCACATAGTTCACATTCTTTCATCTGACTCCATTCCCACTTATTTCCCTCTTCGTGATCAGCACACCCATATGGAAGAGCTCTCTCTCTCTCTCTCTCTGTCTGTGTTTATACCGTATGTATCACTCTGCGTTTTGACCTACCGTGAGTGTCGTTAGGTGTGTTTACATATGTGTGGGGTAATTGTTCGTGCTGCATGTGATATGGGTCAGATGCCTGTCCAGATTCAGATCAGAGCTCACATTTTCAACGCTTTCTGTAGCTAGCTGACAGTGAAGCAGTGATATCGTCGGCGGTAGACGATGTGGAAGTTACGAAGGAAACGATTCCCCCTACAGCTGTGGAGGGCGACGGTGATCGATGGTCGTGTGTGTCCGTGGTCTGTTTGAATCTGGAATTTTGTTAAGAGCTGGAATAGTTTATTTTGATTGATCTGTACTGCACGTGAGAGCCCTATGTAATGACCTCCAGCTAGAGTCTGGTGTGGGGCTCCCTCCCTCCATCCTTTCTCTCTCAGATGGTTGGGGCTATTGATAGCTCCGCTCTGAACAGACTGATTAAGTGTCTGTGGTCCTGGCTGACCGGACACCCGATCCTCCCTGTTTTTACCTGTGTGTGTGTGTGTGTGTGTGTGTGTGTGTGTGTGGTGTGTGTGTGTGGTGTGTGTGTGTGTGTGTGTGTGTGTGTGTGTGTGTGTGTGTGTGTGGTGTGTGTGTGTGTGTGTGTGTGTGTGTGTGTGTGTGTGTGTGTTCGCCATATTTAAGAGAGCCTTTCGCAGCCTTGCTGGAGTGGGTTCATCCGAACACAAGAATGAAAACGCAGCGCCAGAGAATACGTGCTTTTGCCTTGGTTTTGGTTCTTAAAACCTTGCGATAAACGGTCCCTTCTATTGTCTTACTACCTTCAAATCACCTCCATTTTGTATTGACCACCCTGTACCCCTCACTTAGACCCTATGTAGTCCCTACATGGGTCCATACCTTCTCCTGTCTCCATCCCTTCAGTGTGACTCTGCTCTGAGTAGTACTGGGCCTATGCTCTATGCTCTGGGCAGCAGCCTTGAGGCAGAGAACATTGCAGCATCAGTACGCTGTAAACAAATGATTTGTTCATTTCATTTTACCAAAATATTTAAGTAATTCTTTYAAGTGATTTCATTTACTAAACATTTGATCCGATTTCTCTATACTTAATCATTTGAAGTTCTTGCAACAACTTGCCACGTGGCTTCATTTTCAGATGATTGTGGGTAATTCAACCATTTCTTACTTTGTGATTCTTTGACATAATGTTGTATGCATGTCTGAAGAAAGAAAAGTCGATTTCTATATTCGTATTAATAAGCAGCTTGCTGTAACCAAGCGGTGTGATAGCTAATGATGAAAGGCAATCGAACACGTCAAACACACGGATGTTCAATGACGAGACGACCCATTCCCACCGTCGCTATTCTTAATGACAAGAGGCAAATGCAGCACCYTGTAACGCTTGCAGTTTGACCCCGTTACTGCTGGTGGACTGGGCACTGTGCTCAACAAAGTGGGTTCAAATTGTGAATGAACAAATACGTTGCACAATGTTTAACATGAAATGTTTGCGAAACGCTTATATTTTGGCTTTACTAAATAATTGTGTTACTTCAACTCATATTTAATCATATTATCTCGAAAATCCGACGCATTTTGATGGCCAGTGTTAACTCCCTGGACTTTATTTGTGTAAATTCAAACGACTTATTCAAGTTTTTTTTTACTCAATAGGACATCACATTTACTCAATGGCGTTGCGTAAATGTGTTGCCTTCATTTTATGAAGTCGATGAAAGACTTCCTTTCTTACAGTGTAGCATCTGTCTGCAGACACAGCTCTTTGTTCTTGGCTTGTTGGGGTCATGTTGGCAAGCATGCGTAGGGTCACGGGTTCAACCAAAATGTCACACCCGGTCCTGACACAACTGTGCTGCTCCTGCACCTTTCCTGCCCCTGCAGTGCTCCGGAGGAAACCCCACGGCCCGGTCTGAGAGTGTGCTAATCGCATGTTTGTGGGAAGGAAGCGGGAGGCAGCTGGAGCTTTATTGAATGGTGGATGAAGGGATGGACTCTGTCATGGCTCTAGTCCGTCATAGCATCCACAAACTTGGCATAGAAGTTGCCTTTATCCCTTATTCAAGTACGGATATTTTTTAAAACCCCCTAATGGTTAAGATTTGGAAATTGGGCACATTAATCTGATCCTAGATCTGTGGTTAGAGTGTAAGACACACTCTCACAGTTTAGGGTGTTCATATACCTGTCCCCCTGTCTCGTCAGTGAGAGAATAGGGGTCAGAGGGGACTGGATAGAGAGAAGAGAGTGAACAGAAAGAAGGCGCCTGGAGTGCCCCTACTGTACTTTAAGCAGGTCCCAGCTAATGGCTAGTGAAAGGAGGATCTGTTTATCTGTCTACAGCCTGAATAATTGGTTTACTTGGAATGGATACTGACAGTCTCTCCTGTTGTGGGGGGCTTTTACCGCTGTGGGTGGCATGGCTTTGTGCTGTGGTATACTTTATTGTGATTATTGAGAGATGTGAGTCTTGAATTTGAAATGAGTGTCTTTATATGAGTCCAACCTACAATCTGTCTCTCCCTCTTTCCCTCTGTAGTGGAGCCAGCGGACCTCTTGAAGATTTTAGATTTCCCCAGTTTACCTGACGGCGTTACGAAAACGACAGGTTTCTGCGCGCACAGGAAGTCAACAAAAGGAGCCGATGTGGCCTACAGAGTATCCAAAGAAGCCCAGCTCAGCGCCCCCACCAAACAACTGTACCCTGGTAAGTACCTGACCACGACCGTTCACTAATTGGTTGATCTCCTTTGACCKTTGAACTGAAATGATACCTGTTCCTCTCTTTCATGTCTTCCTCACTATCTCCTCCGATCGTCCCGTCCTCTACTACTCCGATGTACAGATGACCTTGTTTACTGAAATATCATCCAATGCTTGTCAGTGGGATGCTAAAGATACCACCTAGCTAAGTTTGTTCCTATTGGCTGCTCGTGGCCTCTCCTCTACCAAGTCTGTTCCTATTGGCTGCTCAWGGCCTCTTCCCTACCTTTGGGCGTTGACTCAGATGAACTCGTTGACCCCTAGTCCATAAATAAAACGACTGTAAAACACTGGTGTAATGTCCTAACCTGGCTGGGAAGTCCCTGACTGCAGTAAGAYTCCCAAAAGACCTGTCTCTTTTCCTCCCACCTGTGCCATTCCTCTCATCCCCTCACGCGCCTCTGTTCCCCTTCCAACTAGCTATCTGTTTTATTGGCCATTGCGTCGTGATGACATGATAGTTTACAGCACTGCAGATTGGGTGGGCCAAATGTGAAGACTCACCTACCACTATAGGCCCCGACACACTCATAGATATCAAAGACGGGACCGTACTAGATGGCTACTGTTATGCAAGCTCCGACCCAACTTTGCTATTTTGTGATTATTTTGCCGTTTATTTTTAGTCTATTTTCATGTAACGTATCAGCTGTTATTTCTTACAACCGACAAGAACTCTTGGAGATCAGATCGGCAGTTTATTACCCCAATTCGGGCTTCTACTTCGACTCATCTGCCCGGGTCTCTCTGTAATTCCAACCCAATTTTCGGGCTTCCCAAGAGGAAACGCTGGCGTTACAAGAGGCAAGAGAGGAGGGATCCTGTTGAGATTAAGGCGAAGGGAAAACTGGCCACCTCTTCCCTCCTTTCTACTCCTCTTGTGAAACTTGAAACACGCACGCCGTGCTCTCAAACAGTCTCCCACCGCCACCTCTCCCACGATCTCTCAGTGCTTCATGCGCCATAATTCACTTCAGTAAGCCCCAGCTCTGGTGGGGTGTTTGGATTGAACTTTAGCCAAACTCTATAGACTTGTAAGGTAGTGGTTTTTTCAAGCCTGTTGGCCTTACAAGATTTAATGTCACGTGCGCAAGTACAGTGAAGTGCCTTCCGATCATTGTTGAGTGGCTGATATTTCTACTCCAATGTCCAAGATCAGCTCTGTATAACGCCGTACCTCAGAACCAGAGGAGGCTGGTGGGAGGAGCAATAGGAGGACGGGCTTATTGTAATGGCTGCAATTGAATAAATGGAACAGTATCAAAGAGATCAAACGTCTGGAACCCACATGTTTAACCTCATTCCATTTATGCCATTCCAGCCGTTACAATGAGCCCGACCTCCTACAGCTCCTCCCACCAGCCTCCTCAGCTCATAACACACGCTCTCTCTCTCGCTATCTCTCTCTCTCGCGCTCTCTCTCTCGCTATCTCTCTCTCTCGCCTCTCTCTCTCTCTCGCCTCTTCTCTCTCTTCTCTCTCTCTCTCTCCTCTCTCTCTCTCTCTTCTCCTCTCTCTCTCTCTCTCTCTCTCCTCTCTCCCCCTTTACAATCTTCCTCGCGTCTGTGCACATCTGCATTGAATAAAGATGGAGCTCGTTCTGTTTCTAATTCAGACACACTAAAGAAGAGAAGAAGAAAATGGGAAAAAAAGAAGAAGTGAGGGGCAGACAGTCATAGAGGCATACTAATTCTTCCATTTTGGAAACCTCAAGCTCACATTCAGCAGGAATCCTACTCCAGTAAAATTGATAGGTCTGGAAGGGGTGGCAGGATGGAGGGAGAGGCAGAGGGGGACGGACAGAGGGGAGGGAAGAGCGGGTGCTGACGTGGCTCTGGCTTACTGTTCTGTGGTCCACAGCAGCACTCTCGTTCTCTATCCTTGCTTTCTCCCTCTCTTTCTCCCCTCTCTTMTTTTTTTCTCTTTCTCTTTTACCCTCTCTCTCTCTTTCACGGCTGCTTTTTCATTACTTTGTATTTTCTTTGAGTCTGTTTTATATTTTCTTTCTCTCACTCTGGTGCATCCTGGTTACTGTCGCTCAGAGAGGTGTGCTAGCTAGCCAACATCTCTTTCTATTGCATTCTGGATTATTTATTTACGAAGGTTGTCAAATAGTGCAGAACCGTCAAACTGTGTCACCCAGACAGAAGCCCAGTTTCTCTGGGATGTGTTATCGAAAATTCCCAAGAATTTCAAGTGGTCGAGGTAGAGAAAGAGTTGGAAAAAGTTTTTAATGTCAAGCGCACACGTACAGTGAAAAGCGTTTCTTGCAAGCTCTAAACACGTGTGTGTGTGAGAGAGAGGGGGATCGGATTCGGCAGTAGGCGGCGAGATAGAGAAAATCCTCAAATCCCATTCTTGTGAGTTAAATTGACTGAAAATCCAGTTGGTTGACAGCCAAGTGTGTGAAGAATGTCTCCCTGATCACAGCATTTCTTTGAGCGGCCTAGAAGAGGCCTTGAGGAGGCTTGGCCAAGCGGATGTTTGATCCACATCAAGGGTTTTCTTAAAGGCTTAAATTCAGAGCTGAGTTCAGACACAATGCTCTCCAAACAAGTCCTGTTTACCTTGACATCAATATAGAGGCTAAAAGCTTTAAACTTGGGGCTTCTGTTCTGTTTACTTACAGCCTAATGAAATAGTCTCAAGCAAACACTCTAGGAAGGACCAACCTCAACTCTAACCGTTATATGAACTGTAACTTAGTAAAATTGTTGCGTGTTGCGTTTACGAAACAACATCGGAAGCATAGTAGAACCTTTGAAAAATACATTCCAGGCTTTTAAGATTCCAGAATTTTAAGAAATTTAAGTTCTCAAGCCCTGCGGTTTAGAGTGGTTTAATAACTAGTGGAGGTCTATGATGTTGTCCATATTTGGCTCCAGTCATTCACTTTGGATACACAGTGCCTTTGGAAAGTGCAGTGCCTTTGGAAAGTATTCAGACCCCTTGACTTTTTGCCACATTTCGTTACGTTACAGCTGATTCTAAAATGGATTAAATACATTCTTACCTCATCAATCTACACACAATACCCCATAATGACAGAACAAAAACTGGTTTTTAGATTTTTTTTAACCTTATTTACATAAGTATTCAGACCCTTTGCTATGAGACTCAAAATTGAGCTCAGGTGCATCCTGTTTCCATTCATCATCCTTGAAATGAGTCCACCTGTGGTAAATYAAATTGATTGGACATGATTTGGAAAGGCACACACCTGTCTATATAAAGTTCCACAGTTGACAGTGCATGTCAGAGCAAAAACCAAGTCATGAGGTCAAAGGAATTATGTGTAGAGCTCYGAGACAGGATTGTGTCGAGGCACAGATCTGGGGAAGGGTAATAAAAAATATCTGCAGCATTGAAGGTCCCCAAGAACACAGTGGCCTCCATCAATCTTAAAAGGAAGAAGCATGGAATCACCAAGACTCTTCCTAAAGCTGGCCTCCTGGTGAAACTGAGGAATCAGGGGGAGAAGGGCCTTGGTCAGGGAGGTGACCAAGAACCCGATGGTCACTCTGATAGAGCTCCKGAGTTCCTCTGTGGAGATGGGAGAACCAGAAGGCAGCACTCCACCAATCAGGCCTTTATGGTAGAGTGGCCAGACGGAAGCCACTCCTCAGTAAAAGGCACATGACAGCCCACTTGGAGCCAAAATGAACCTAAAGACTCTCAGACCATGAGAAACAAGATTCTCTGGCCTGATGAGGGGATGTCTTTCAGCAGCAGGGACTGTGAGACAAGTCAGGATCGAAGGAAAGATGAACAGAGCAAAGTGCAGAGAGATCCTTGATGAACACCTGCACTCTCTCTCTCTATATATATATATATATATATATATATATATATATATATATATATATATATTATATAGAACATACAGTGCCACTGACACGGCCCGCTACCAAAGGCTGTGGACTCTCCTTCTCCGTGACCAATGTGAGTAAAACATTTAAACGTGTTAACCCTCGCAAGGCTGCCGGCCCAGACGGCATTTCTAGCCGCGTCCTCAGAGCATGCGCAGACCAGCTGGCTGGTGTGTTTACGGACATATTCACTCAATCCCTATCCCAGTCTGTTGTCCCCACATGCTTCAAGATGGCCACCATTGTTCCTGTTCCYAAGAAAGCTAAGGTAACTGAACTAAATGACTATCGCCCCATTGCACTGACTTCTGTCATCATGAAGTGCTTTGAGAGACTAGTCAAGTAGCATTTCACCTCCACCCTACCTGATGCCCTAGACCCACTCCAATTTGCTTACTGCCCCAATAGGTCCACTGACGATGCAATCGCCATCACACTGCACACTGCCCTATCCCGTCTGGACAAGAGGAATACCTATCTAAGAATACAGTTCATTGACAACAGCTCAGCATTTAATACCATAGTACCCTTCAAACTCGTCATTAAGCTCAGGCCCTGGGTGATGATGGGAGAATGCACCCTTCTGATGGGCCGCCCCCAGGTGGTGAAGGTAGGAAGCAACATCTCCGCCCCGCTGATCCTCAACACTGGGGCCTCACAAGGGTGCATTCTCAGCCTTCTCCTGTACTCCCTGTTCACCCATGACTGCGTGGCCATGCACGCTTCCAACTCAATGATCAAGTTTGCAGACGACACTACAGTGGTAGGCTTGATTACCAACAACGACGAGACGGCCTACAAGGAGGAGGTGAGGGCCCTCGGAGTGTGGTGTCAGGAAAATAACCTCTCATTCAACATCAACAAAGCAAAGGAGATGTTCGTGAACTTCAGGAAAAAGCAGAGGGAGCACCCCACCTTCTCCACATCGACGGGACAGTAGTGGAGAAGGTGGAAAGTTTAAGTTCTTCAGSGTACACATCACAGACAAACTGAAATGGTTCACCCACACAGACAGCGTGGTGAAGAAGGCGCAACAGCACCTCTTCAACCTCACCAGGCTGAAGAAATTTGGCTTGTCGGGCTGTATCACCACCTGGTGCGGCAACTGCACCGCCCTCAACCGCAAGGCTCTCCAAAGGGTAGCGCGGTCTGCACAACGCATCACCGGCGGCAAACTACCTGCCCTCCAGGACACCTACACCACCCGATGTCACAGGAAGGCCAAAAAGATCATCAAGGACAACAACCACCCGAGCCACTGCCTGTTTCACCCCGTATTCATCCAGAAGGCGAGGTCAGTACAGGTGCATCAAAGCTGGGACCGAGAGACTGAAAAACAGCTTCTATCTCAAGGCCATCAGACTGTTAAACAGCCATCACTAACATAGAGAGGCTGCTGTCAACATACAGACTCAAATAATCTCTGGCCACTTTAATAAATTGACTTAATAAAGGTATCACTAGTCACCCTAAATAACGGCACTTTAATAATGTTTACATACTTTAATAATGTTTACATATCCTACATCACTCATCTCATATGTATATACTGCTCTATACCATCTACTGCATCTTGCCTATTTATATGTACATATTCTTATTGATCCTTTACATTTGTGTGTATAAGGTAGTTGTTGTGAATTTGTTAGATTACGTGTTAGATATTACTGCATTGTCGGAACTAGAAGCACAAGCATTTCGCTACACTCACATTAACATCTGCTAACAATGTGTATGTGACCAATAAAATTTGATTTGATGTATATATATACAGTTGAAGTTGGAAGTTTACATACACTTAGGTTGGAGTCATTAAAACTAGTTTTTCAACCACTCCACAAATTTCTTGTTAACAAACTATAGTTTTGGCAAGTCGGTTAGGACATCTACTTTGTGCATGACACAAGTCATTTTTCCAACAATTGTTTACAGACAGATTATTTCACTTATAATTCACTGTATCACAATTCCAGTGGGTCAGAAGGTTACATACACTAAGTTGACTGTGCCTTTAAACAGCTTGGAAAATTCCAGAAAATGATGCCATGGCTTTAGAAGCTTCTGATAGGCTATTTGACATCATTTGAGTCAATTGGAGGTGTACCTGTGGATGTATTTCAAGGCCTACCTTCAAACTCTTTGCTTGACACCATGGGAAAATCAAAAGAAACCAGCCAAGACCTCAGAAAAGAATTGTAGACCTGTAGTCTGGTTCATCCTTGGGGGSAATTTCCAAACGCCTGAAGGTACCACGTTCATCTGTACAAACAATAGTACGCAAGTATAAGCACCATGAGACCAAGCAGCCGTCATACCGCAAAGGAAGAAAACTCGTTCTGTCTCCTAGAGATGAACGTACTTTGGTGCGAAAAGTGCAAATCAATCCCAGAACCAGAGCAAAAGACCTTGTGAAGATGCTGGAGGAAACCGGTACAAAAGCATCTTTATCCACAGTAAAACAAGTCCTATTTTGACATAACCTGAAAGGCCGCTCAGCAAGGAAGAAGACACTGCTCCAAAACCGCCATAAAAAACCAGACGATAGTTTGCAACTACACAGGGGGACAAAGATTGTACTTTTTGGAGAAATGTCCTCTGGTCTGATGAAACAAAAATAAAACTTTTTGGCCATAATGACCATCGTTATGTTTGGAGGAAAAAGGGGGAGGCTTGCAAGCCAAAGAACTCCATCCCAACCGTGAAGCACGGGGGTGGCAGCATCATGTTGTGGGGGTGCTTTGYTGCAGGAGGGACTGGTGCACTTCACAAAATAGATGGCATCATGAGGTAGGAAAATTATATGGATATATTGAAGCAACATCTCAAGACATCAGTCAGGAAGTTAAAGCTTGGTCGCAATTGTGTCTTCCAAATGGACAATGACATCGAGCATACTGCCAAAGTGGTGGCAAAATGGCTTAAGGACAACAAAGTCAAGGTATTGGAGTGRCCATCACAAAGCCCTAACCTCAATCCCATAGAAAACTTGTGGGCAGAACTGAAAAGGCGTGTGTGAGTAGGAGGCCTACAAACCTGGCTCTGTTAGGAGGAATGGGCCAAAATTCACCCAACTTATTGTGGGAAGCTTGTGGAAGGCTATGTGAAATGTTTGATCCAAGTTAAACAATTTAAAGGAACTGCTACAAAATACTAATTGAGTGTATGTAAACTTCTGACCYACTGGGAATGTAATGAAAGACATAAAAGCTGAAATAATTAATTATCTCTACTATTATTCTGATATTTCACATTCTTAAAATAAAGTGGTGATCCTAACTGACCTAAAACGGAATTTTTACTAGTCAGGAATTGTGAAAAACTGAGTTTAAATGTATTTGGCTCAGGTGTATGTAAACTTCTGACTTCAACTGTGTATATACTGTATATATAKAGAGAGAGAGAGAGAGCTAATATCTTCCAGAAGGCAGGAGTGAGATCATTTGGTCCAGTACCTTCTCTTCATACTACTAAGCTTTGGCTTTGGCTCTAAGCCTGATTTATTGTGACTGTGACATCATCCTCCTACATCCCCAAACACCCGTGCACACACACACGTGCACACACACACACACACGTGCACACACACACACACGTGCACATGCTTTCTGATCATTACAGATCATCCAAATCATGTAATCAACAACACCTTTTGATTAGGGAACATGTTGTCTCATACCCACATTTTACGAGGGTGAGCTATGAGCTGGAAAATAGCGAGTGTAGAGATGCTATAATTAAGTAAACATGTGGAAGAAGTGATTCACTATTAGAAGATGGAGAGGCTGAAACAGAGAGCTTCTGTACTGTGGCGATTTCCCATCTTCTCATCGGGGGATTATAAATAGTCTGAAAGAACAGACCAACAGGACAGTTGGCTTTCTCAACATGTACATACTGTACCTCTACTGGTCAGACTACCAGTAATTTCCCCGAAAGTTACTGGAATCTTCAGCAATTTTGGTAATTACAAGGTTATCTATGGCAATTTTTAATTCATGTTAACATTACAGTTTTGAAAACATAGTTTGTCCCAAAAAAGTGGTCTCTTGGCACATCTTACGTGGTATGTGGTAAGTTGAGCAGCTGGACAGGGTAAGTTAAGCCGCCTACACATTTCTGTACCGAATTAAATATTACCACTACGTTTTTAATACCACGTTTATCTTTATTTCCCAAACACAATTCAACACAATCACAATTGATTTTCTGTGTTTTAATCATTTAAGCATCGTGTAAACACAGGCTTAATACCTAACGAACACTTTGTACTTTTTAAAACACTTTGAACATTGGCAGGGCCCTGTTGTCATCCTCATATCCCAGCGATAAGTTATTGATCCCAGCGAAACACTTCAATTTGCGTAACTTGAACTTGCCATTGTTCCAACCATTGTCTCACATTACCCCATGGACATTGGTTAAACTTACCCCAGGCAAACATTTTGACTATATTAGCCCACACAGCTACAAGGATGCACTTTCATGCTAGTTTTATGCCCTCTTATTGAAGCGTATAGAGTCCCCAACTGATGTATAGAACAATCTTTAAATKATCTCCTTTAGTTTAGATACAAACATCATGAAACCTCTAACACAATACATCAATTTGACTTGGTGAAAATCCGTTTTTTGGACCCAAGTTGCTTACCACTTTTTCCATGTGGTTTCTTCCTTCACAGACTCCATGAAATGATGACCTCTACGTAAATATTTGGTCAAATGATACATTTTGCGTATGGTTTCCTAGAAACAAGGGTGGCTCAACTTACCCCACTCTCCCCTAATATACCCTCCCTTTGCAACCCTAACTGTAGGTGTCTCTCTCTCACACTCAGCAGGGTTAGCCAGGGTGAGCAATTGGAACATCAGTGGGCTACAAACTGTAAGGAAAGAGTGATGTATTCCAATCACCACTCCCACACAGTGACATTTATCGCACAGTGGCTGGCTATGTCTTGGGATCCCTGCACGTGGTCAGGGCTGTAATAGCTGGGTGGTCTCCTCTCAATTCTTCCCTCTCCTCTTTCGCTTCTTCTTCCTACCTCCTTCACTACTTCACTACTACTAAAAAATGAGTGGCGACCACACACAAAGAGAAAGCAGTGATAGCCGTTCAGCTCAACTAGAAGATGCGGTGGCTCATTGACAAGCTGAGGAAAGGCACGTCATCATTCCGCGCCACTGATGTCAGTCTTCCTGTCTATCTGACGAGAGTCCGATTGATTAATGTTCTACCTTGACAAATGTTCTACCTTTCCCTTTTCTTTTTAGAGGTGACTTGCTGCTCATTACCGTCTAATCTTTCAACTGGACCCACCTACCTACCTACCTACCTACCTCTACCTACTACCTACCTACTCTCTCCCTCTCTTCTCTCTCTCTCTCTCTTCTCTCTCTCTCTCTCTCTCCTCTCTCCACTCACTCACTCACTCACTCACTCACTCACTCCCCTCACTCACACCACACCACACACGCACACGCACACACACCATCCACTCTTCTATTATGTACATTCCCTGAGTCAATCCATGTGTATGTTGCTTGTTTCATGTTGAAGAGGGGTCTTAAAGCCAGTGCTGACAGGTAGACTCATTATCTCACTTTTACAAGCTGACCTACCGGACGCAGAGCACACTAACTGACAGCTGCAGAGCTAATCACTGCCCAGGCTCCCTCATTCCGCCCCCTGGGTCTGAGTTTGAGTGTTTTTTTTAGAAGTGCTGTACGGTTTGGGGGAAGGGTGGAAAAAAACTGAGATGGAAAGGGGAATGAGTGCAGAGCAGATGTGTGGAGTTAACTCAGAGGTATGCCAGCACAGGAAACGGGAGACACAGTGGCAAACATACTGATCTCCCTCTTTTGACCAGTGACTACTGAACACAGCTATTAGCTACAAGCACTTATCCAGCTGATCTGTGCCAGTGTGGCCCTAATTATAATCAGGCTATGCACCAATTAAATTGTCCTAAGTGGAGGAATTGCTCAAATGTAATGTTTATTTTACTGACATTTTACTGTTATTAGACATTTACTTGACTAATTACCCATCACACTGATTGTTGCTGAAACAGGATGTAAGTCATCCACAGCGCCTGATTGGCTGATGGGTGTCTGGGAGTCCATCCGATTTGCT
>NC_036844.1:6800021-6801159 GCF_002910315.2 Salvelinus sp. IW2-2015 | reverse complement strand
TTCCCAGACTTTTCCAGATTTTTCCTGTCTGACGCTGTAGGCAGGTGGCGCTGCCAGGGTAAACCAGCCTGTTTGCCACCGACTCCAGTACTGCTGCTTCTGCTACTTTTACCATTCCCACCACCACCCTCCTCTCTCTCAGACACGTTCACACACACATTCTGTCACACACACACACTTACTGACAGGCCTGGCACCAGTTATCCTCATGGTGTGGAAAAATACCCAATTTTAGACAGCGTTTGGGAACCAATCATTTGCTTTATAGTAGATCATTGCCAGTAGTTCTAGTCTCTCCCTCTTTTTCTCTTTCTTTCTCTCTTTATTTCTTTCTCTCTTTCTTTCTTTCTCTCTCTCGGAGGACCTGAGCCCTAGGACCTGTCTCTTATACACATCTAGATG
This sequence comes from Salvelinus sp. IW2-2015, assembly GCF_002910315.2. Taxonomy (NCBI): domain Eukaryota; kingdom Metazoa; phylum Chordata; class Actinopteri; order Salmoniformes; family Salmonidae; genus Salvelinus; species Salvelinus sp. IW2-2015. Next base: position 6,800,757 of record NC_036844.1, on the reverse strand, counting down.
TGTATAAGAGACAGCTCACACACACACACACACACGCACACACGCACACACACACCATCCACTTCTATTATGTACATTCCTTGAGTCAATCCATGTGTAATGTTGCTTGTTTCATGTTGAAGAGGGGTCTTAAAGCCAGTGCTGACAGGTAGACTCATTATCTCACTTTTACAAGCTGACCTACCCGGACGCAGAGCACACTAACTGACAGCTGGCAGAGCTAATCACTGCCCAGGCTCCCTCATTCCGCCCCCTGGGTCTGAGCTTTGAGTGTTTTTTTAGAAGTGCTGTACGGTTTGGGGGAAGGGTGAAAAAAACTGAGATGGAAAGGGGAATGAGTGCAGAGCAGATGTGTGGAGTTAACTCAGAGGTATGCCAGCACAGCGAAACCGGAGACACAGTGGCAAACCATACTGATCTCCCCTCTTTGACCAGTGACTACTGAACACAGCTATTAGCTACAGCACTTATCCAGCTGATCTGTGCCAGTGTGGCCTAATTATAATCAGGCTATGCACCAATTAAATTGTCCTAAGTGGAGGAATTGCTCAAATGTAATGTTATTTTACTGACATTTTACTGTTACTTAGACATTTACTTGACTAATTACCCATCACACTGATTGTATGCTGAAACAGGATGTAAGTCATCCACAGCGCCTGATCTGTCTCTTATACACATCTAGATGTGTATAAGAGACAGCACGTGCACACACACACACACGTGCACATGCTTT
>NC_036844.1:6749490-6793515 GCF_002910315.2 Salvelinus sp. IW2-2015 | reverse complement strand
CCCTAACTCCTAAACCTAACTCTAACCCCTAACCCTAACTCCTAAACCTAACTCTAACCCCTAACCCTAAAATAGCGTTTTTCCTTGTGGTGATCTGCAAAATGTCTGGTACCCAGAAGGACAGTTAAACACACACACACACCTATGCGTACAGCATCCAGTCCCATGGTGGCCCAGTGTGGGCGCCAGGGGGTCAGGAAGGAGGATATTCCTCCTGGACACAGGAGCCTGTAGTAACCATGGCTATTAACAGCCAAAGAGAGACAGGAGAATTGGTTCGGACATACGAACATGTTGTCCTTTTCTCTCTCTCTCTCTCCTCCACTTTCCTTCCTCCTTTTCCTCTCCTTCTCCTGCCACTAGTTGGATCCCTCTCGTGGTGAAAGTTCTCTGAAGCCATTTCTGTCCCCACGGTAACAGCCAGGTGAAAGGTCCCTAGAGTTCAGGAGGGGAGGAGACGGTTCATCAACACAGCAGAGCTGAGAGCCAACTCCATGCCCAGCGAATGGGAACGACTTTCAGCACTGTGACTGCAGCCCCCATCGTGTAACAGTGCCCTTTCAGGGGTGTTTCAAGTTTAGCAAAGAAAGAATTCTGTGTTTTTGTGTTAATAAGGAATGAGTCAACCCGGCCTTCTACATTCTCTCGGTCTCCCCCTCTCTCTTTCTCATCCTATTGTCACTCTAAAACTATTCTGTCACTCTGCGCGGCATCTAGCCTACCGGTTAAAACATCTGTTTGTGTGCCGTTGAGCAAGGCACTTAACCCGATTGCTCCTGTAAGTCGCGTCTGCAGAATGATGTCAATGGACGTCTCATCGTTCTGCTCATGAGCGAGCGCTACGACGTTGCCGTACCCTGCGCTGCTGAGATGAGACGCGTTTAGCGAGACTGCTCCAACGGGTTGTCTGATGGCTCTCATCCTCCTCCCCTCTCTTCCAGTTCTCTGCAGCTGAGCTAAGTGGTACAGGAATGCACCAGTGGCAACTCTCTACTGTAGCCTGCTCTCACCTGCCTATCTCTCTTCTTCTTCGTATCGTGCTCTGCTCTGCTTGGCTCTCAACGCGTCTGCCACTCAAACTCAAGCGGCTGCTGCGAACTCTCCCTCTGAGCCAAAGAGAATTCCTCTGGAATGCACCGCCAAGACGTGTGGCCACCGCATGAAGATATCATACGCCTGTCTTTCTGTCTTTACTGAGGGAGAAAGAGGAACAGACAGAGATCGAACGAGAGAGATTGACAGACAATAAGGAGAGAGAGAGAAAGTGGAGAAAAGAGAAATTGATGAGAAACAGACTTTTCCATCAGTGACTAGAGCTCCTTCCACTCCTCTCTTTCCCCCCCCCCCCACCCTCTCTCTCTCTCCAGTGACTTTCTGCTCCTTCCTAACCTCAGGCTCCAGAACCTACCCACTGCTCCGAAGTCACGGCGCCTTAGCCTCCGAGCCCTCTGATTGGCTGTCTGTCTCAGAGACGCTTTAATGCTGAGTTTCCACGGTGACCACAACCTGGGTTCCATTACTAGGGGAGGGGGTTAGGGCCTGTGAGGTGCTACAAAACCACAGCAACCACAGCCCCGGTTCTAGCTTCTCTTTTACTGTCTGATCCAAATGTTCTGGAAAGATCTTCCCTTCCCAGACTAGGAGTTATTAGTCTGGAGTTCCTTAAAGTGTCAGCTTAGAAAATAAATGGAGAGACGTGTCCAAAGGTATAGGACTATTTTACGTCTCAGCTGCAGAATTTACTAACCTCAGCCTCAGTCTAAATGAGCAAATATATCCCCCCCAAAATATGCTAGTTTAGTAGTACTCCGTAAATGTAGCTCCACTCTCAGATCCTGCGTTTGTAGTTAGAAACCCACTCTGCTAAAACAACCGACACGCTAAGACTTCATTCAGTCGTGACGACTGGTTGATCATGCAGGCGGCTTCTCTCATTTCCCCTTCGAACAAACGCCGCTCTCTAGTCGTGGGAGCGATGAGCGGTGACTGAACTAAACACGAGTGTGTATGTGAGGGCCCCATAGCAAGCAAGCAAGCAAGGCCCTCCCCCTGGTTGGTGGGCTGAGAATGTCCCACAAGGCCTTGCTCTCGGGGCATATGTCTCACAGATGTGGCTGGCGTTCACAAAATGGAGGGAGAGGTTTAAACTAGGCGTGCAGATGAAGGGATGGAGGGAGGGATGAAGGTAAGTGGGAGGCGGGCGCTCCTCAAGAGGGTGAGAGGGGGTTGAAACTTCCATTTCACTACTCTTTTTTCCCCCCTCACCCTTTTTTTCACTTTTGTTTATCCCATGTGTTTTTTTGTACTGTAAGTACTCCTTTAGTCCCTCTTGCGTCCCGTCTCAGTCTCTATGTCTGGTGTATGGATCAGGTCTTGGAGAGGAGGAAAGTGTTTTCGACAGCCACCCAAGGGACCACATGCTATTCTCATTACCGTGTACTCCTTCCTGTCCTACTCTCTCCCTCTCTCTTCCAGACTTTTCTCTCCATCCCTCCCATCTCTGTGGTGTTCTGATCAGTATTCTGGCCAGTGGTGGAGGGTTGGAGAGAGCTCTGTGTTTGCTTTAGATGCTCCAAGACGTTGTTACGATGTCTCCTCTGTCTCCTCTGTCCAAGACTTTGTCGTCTCCTCTGTCCCATGTTCATCATCCTCCCCTGTTTCCTCTGTCTGGTTCAGTACATAAAAATGTCTTAACTGTGTGCCTTTGAAGGTTATGATAGTACAGTTTCACTGCAGTACACCATTTTATTGATGGACTGTACATTTGGATTTTACTTAGATTTGCTCTCTTGAAAACAATGCTTTTCATAAAACCCAGGCAGGTGTGTGGTCCTCTGTCTCTCCATTTTCAGCATGTTACATGAACTGGTGTATCATAACCACTCATAACCAATCTCTCTCTCTCTCTCTCTCTCTCTCTCTCTCTCTCTCTCTCTCTCTCTCTCTCTCTCTCTCTCTCTTCTCCCCCCCCTCCCAGCTGATGTGTTCCCTGAGGACTTCTCCATCCTGGCTACGGTGAAGCCTAAGAAGGGCTCCCAGTCCTTCCTCTTGTCTGTGTAATAACGAGCAGGCATCCAGCGCTGGGGGTAGAGGTGGGACGCTCCCCTGTCTTCCTGTTGAGGACCACACAGGCAACCAGCCCAGAGGATACCCCCTCTTCAAGGACTCAACCTGCGCTGATGGAAAGTACGTATTATCAGTATTAGTATGTTCACCTGTCTAATATTATGACATATAATCCTCTAAAGTTCTACTGTACTGTTTAGCACTGGTATATGAAAGTTACCCCCCCCCCACCTTCATAGGACACAACCTAGCCGACGGAAAGTAGGCTCACCTCATCCCACACACAGTGTTACTATGTCATTAGATAGTAAACGGATATCATTACATAGTACACTATAGTACTTCATAGTCAAACTATCCCCTCTTCAGAGGACTCAACCTGGCCAACAGAAGGTAGGTTAACCTTGTCTGAGACCGTACTGTTCAATAAAAGAAACCATAGCAGGCCTGCTGCATAATTTATTGCTGTGCCTAAATCAAATCACATCACATGTGAGTGCCTGCTCTTTTCATGACATAGACTAGCCCGGGGAATCCAGCTGGAAGCTCTAATCCCTTATCGATGTCACTTATTACATCCACTTCAATCCGTGTAGATGAAGCCTCTAGACAATTGAGCCACGGATTGTGTACTGTATGTGTACCGTTCAGAGTGGGAATGGGCAAGGCAAAAGATTGAAGTGCCTTTGAACGGGTTATGGTAGCAGGTGCCAGGCGCACCGGTTTGTGTCAAGAACCGCAACGCTGCCTGGTTTTTCCACGCTCAACAGTTTTCTGTGTGTGTCAAGAGGACATCCAGCCAACTTGAGACATCTGGATTATATCACACTAGAGCCTCTTATTATATGATATAATAATAAAATACACACCGTTTAGCCGACACTTTTATCCGAAGCGACTCACAGTCACGTGCGCATACATTTTTACATACAGCTGGTCCCAGGAATCGAACCCACTATCCTGGCGTTGCAAGCGCCATGCCTTACCAACGGAGCCACAGAGGACCACCCTAACAAACAAATGTAATGTGCTCTCAGTGTAGCCGCTTGCTTGCTTCTCTGTAATCAGAGCGCAGGTGTGTGTCGGCCTAGCTTTGGCGAGTCTGGCGGTTGAACCTTTGTGGGGATTTAGTTTTGTCCAGGTGCTCGATCACACGTGTTTATTATCCTGATCTGCTGTCTGTCTGTGTAACACATCACTTAGTATCTAGCCGGTCAACCTAGGCGGTTTGGATTATAAATAAAACATAACCTCCTCAGATGAACAGTATCTGAGCGTTGTGTGGTACAGTGCCCTCGGATGTGTAGGCATTGAGTCCATCCATATCCTTGACCAATATGGTTATATGTATGGTTATAATATCAGCGTATCACAAGTCCTACAGCCAGCGACTGTATCGTAGTGAAACGGCGTTGTGTGAGCTAACCCTTTGTCCATCTCAAAGTTAGTAGAACTGTAGTGAAACGCGCGCAAGAGAGAGAGAGCTAACCTTCTGTCCCTCTCCCCAGGTGGCACCGAGTGGCCATCAGCGTTCACAAACAGAGCATCACCATCATCCTGGACTGTAAAAAGAAGACCACCCAGAAACTGTCCAGGAGCCCACACCCCATCATCGACACCAAAGGAATTGTGGTCTTCGGAACTAGAATACTCGATGAGGAAGTCTTTGAGGTAGGCCTCATGCTATCTTCTCCAAATGGCCCTTCGCTTAGTCCTATTGATTGACGGGGATATTGACTGATTTTGTGATCTAAAAGCCGTAAGAAGGCRGGAGGAGATCTCTGCCAGTTGAAATGCTAGGAGGTTTTCAGTCTGGGGTTTCATTCTGGATTGTGTTATTATTGTGAAGATATAGATGAGGTATTTTGTGCAGTGTTGCTGTGAACACGTACCTGGAACTGCACAGCTGTGTATAGCTGTGTATGTAGTCTGAGCAACTGTCCCYACCCCCCCCTCTCTCTCTATCTCTCTCTCTTCATTTCTCTCCATCTACACTCACTGCCACATCTTTGTGTACACTAAGGGAGGCGCTAACAGTCAGATAGTGGAGATTTGGTTCACCTCCCCTCTTCCTCCCTTCCTCCTTCCCTCGTTCTTTAAGCTATGCTTTGCGGTTGGAGATGAGGGAGAGGTTGATGATTTGGAGATAAGTGACAGCCAGACCCTGGGGTTATCAAAGCTGGAGAGACCTAACAAGAATCACAGTATGAAATACTGCTGCTTTTGCCAGAGATGGAGAAAGGAGATGGGAGAGAGATACAAATGAAGGGGTGTATTCTTTTTGAACGTTTGATTGTTACTTTTTTGTTGTTGTAAAGAAGTGGCTAAGGAAGTGATCCAACTGTTGCTTATTGCTAATGTCAACAGTGTTTTTGTTATTTTTGAAACTAAGGCCTGTGAAAAGGATAAAATAAAAATATGCACACACACACACACACACACACACACACACACACACACACACACACACACACACACACACACACACACACACACACACACACACACACACACACACACACACACACACACACACACCCTTCCAAATTGAAATCAAACACGCACCCCGCAGTCTTTCTACTGTCACAGTGCTTGGTTAATCCATGTGCTTAAATAAAGAGGATTAGGGGCGAAGCGCTCCATAATAATTAAACACAGTCTGACTTTTAATTGTATTTATTAATTGAACCTTTATTTAACTAGGCAAGCCAGTTAAGAACAAATTCTTATTTTACAATGGCGGCCAACCCCGTCCAACCACTAACCCGGACGAATTGTGTGCCGCACTATGGGACTCCTGATCACGGTTGGTTGTGATACAGCCCGGTATCAAACCAGGGTCTGTAGTGACACCTCTAGCACTGAGATGCAGTGCATTAGACCGCTGCCCCACTCGGGAGCTCTGCCTGATGGGATGTTCCAACTCACCTCTGCCCTCCACTGCTCTCTCTGGAGGAGAATAGACCCAGTGGAACAGCTATGACATCACTCCTGGATTCCCCTAGGCTTGGCACGGAAAGAGGGATATGAGGATGTGGCATTAAACAGCTCATATGGGATTGAAGGCTGTACTGTATAGTCTGTGTTTACACTTACTGCCCAATTCTGATCTGTTTTTTCCACTAATTGGTCTTTTGACCAATCAGATCAGATTTGAGTCCAATAATTGTGCAAATGATGCAAATTGGGCTGCCTGTGTAAACAACTTCTAAGATCCACTTCATATAGTCCAAAGATACTTCACTTATCTGATTGATAAGTAGTTATATAAGGATACAAGTTTTGCTGAATGGTTTTTGTTAACCTGCAGTCTATGCTTTAAGTGCAATGTGCTCACAAACAGTCATGAGCCAAATTATTGGCACCCTTGATGACGCCGAGCAAAAAATGCTATAAAATAAATAACTACTGAGCTATATTGCATGCAAGAAAAAAAATAGATAATTATATTGTTGTATAATAATACAATTGCTCAGAGAAAGAGGTTTTGTTTAACAAGTCATTTGTCTTCTTCTCTCGAACAGGTAGGGGACACAATTATTGGCACTCGTGTTTTCAATACCCCTTGCGAGGATAACGTCACTGAGCCTTTTACTCAAATGTTTTATGAGAATGGAGAACACATTGCGAGGGATCTAGGACCATTCCTCCATACAGAATCTTTCCAGATCCTTGATATCCTTCGTCTGCGCTTATGGACTGCCCTCTTCAGTTCAAACCACATGCTTTCAATGGGGTTCAAGTCCGGAGACTGAGACGGCCATTGCAAAATGTTGATTTTGTGGTCAATTAACCATTTATTTGTGGAATTTGATCTGTGCTTTGGGTTATTGTCTTGCTGGAAGATCCACAACCAGTTTTTTTGGCAATAATGTCCTGATACTTGGTAACGTTCATGATAGCGTTGATCTTTCAGATATAAGTGATATATTTGTCTGGTTGTGGTGTGAAAAAGATGGCGCCGTACTGGATGGCCAACATTTTGCAAGTGCAGAGCCAATTTCGCAATTTGGTGATTCGTTTGTCGTTTATTTATACTTTATTTTCTTGAAATGTATCCGCTATCATTTCTTACAACCAACAACTTTTGAACATCAGATCGGCAGCTACTTACCTCAGTTCCCGGCTTCGACTTCGACTCATCTGCCCTGGGCTCTTTCTGTAATTCCCACCCAATTTCTTCTTCTTCGTCTCCCCAAAGGGGAAACTCCGACGTTACAAGAGGCAAGAGAGAGGGGATCCTGGTGAGATTAAGGCAAAGGGAAACCTGGCCATCTCTTCCCTCCATTCTATTGGCTAATGTACAGTCACTTGATAATAAGATGGATGACCTCCGATCGTGCATTTGCTACCAACGGTACTCTCAAAATGTCAATGTTCTCTGTTTTTCTGAAACAAGATACCCCCCATGGCTATCCGACTCGATGGATTCTCCATTCACTGTGCCGACAAGACAGTGGAGTCAGGGAAAACGAGGGGGGGGGGGGTTGCCTCTCTCATCGACAACATCTACCGTGCTTACTTGAGCGCTATGGAAGTGTCGACCCACTGGAACGAACCCTGTATATAGTATGCTCACCTACTTGATCGTCTTCTTCTTATTTCTTATTTCTATATCGTGTGTTTTTGTTCTACCTTGTTATTTTTTACATTGATATTGATTACTGCATTATTGGGGTTAGAGCTGACAAGAAAGGCATTTCACTGTACTTGTGCATGTGACATTCAAACTTGGTAGTAAGTCACAAAGACCCAGCACACACCCCCTTAGCCTGGTCTGTTTTCAGACTGAGAGAGAAAGTGTGTGTGTGTGCACCCGCTCCTGGGTTTTAATTCCTCCTTGTCGTAGCCTATAGCATCCTTCCTAGTCAACACATATCACATCCAGCAACCCAAACAACCCAAACCCCACAACAACAGCCTAACCGTTAACTTGGTAACAGAACAGGCGGACATTTTGTGAAAGATGTTTAAACTTTCCCTCCCGATGCTGTGTGTCTGCCAGCCCAGTTGGGAGACGGGACAGGCTTCTAGCACTCACAGAAAATGGAAAATATGCCACATAGTTTCCAAATTATGCTTACCCCTCTCCCCTTTCTCTCCTTTACTTATTCTCCCTCCCCTTGCTCTCCCTCACTCCCTGTTCCCTTACTCTACTTTAGTCTGATGGAGAGCCAGAGGCTACAGCTTAAAGGTGGTGAGCAGAAACAAAGAAAAAAACATATTTGATTTCAGTGGCAGGGCATTTAATTCAATTGGTCGGATTCCTGTACATTTCCAGTTCAACATCTTGAGGAAAAATAGACTTACTACAAAATGTGGTATGTGGTTGTCTCACCAAGCTATCTTAAAATGAATGCTCAAGGATAGAGCGTCTGCTCAATGACTCACATGTAAATGCAATCTTGTAAGGAGGCACGGAGAGAAAAAGACACCGAGAAAGGGAGAGTTTGAGAGAGAGGTGGGGATCGGATAGAGCAAAGGGGAGGGAGTTGGATTCGAAATATAAAAACGTAAAAAAGAGAATTATGGCTTCTCCGGCATTTCCTGAATATCGCCGAAGAAGGTTCCGAAATAGACTTCTGTCACGATTTCTGACGCGAGGGGTTTAAGAAAGAGATCAGTTTACCGTGAGAGAGAAGCAATAAACATAAAAAAAGAGAGAAAGAGGTGGAAATAAAAAGAGAGACAGAAAGAGTGATGAGGAAAGTCCTAACCCCCTTACCTGCGGTGTGTGAATGGAGGAATTACTGTGGAACAATAATGGTTTGTTGTCTGCTGTGAGGCTTCCCAAGGGGAGGGGGAGCCTGCTCTGTACATACAGCTGTAAAGTGGTTAGTGATGTTTTGAGAGGTTTCGTGGTTAGGTTGTTGACATGAGATATTGTGGTTGAGAGAGTGGCTTTATATTATGTTTAAGTACTGCACCGTGGTGTTGAGCTAAGGCATTTCTGTGAATGTATGGGTTTTGCTTGTAGTATACTTGTTTACGGGAATATTGCCATGGGGCTCACAATTTAACCACGCAATGTGTTACAATATTAAGCTATAGAGTACATTTGCATGTTGGTAGAGTAATGGTGCTTACCTGCTCTCTCGCTTCTCTCCCTTTTACTTAATTCTCTCTCCCCTTGCGTCTCCCTCAATCCTGTTCCCTTACTCTATTTAGTCTGATTGAGAGCAGAGGCCTACAAGCGTAAAGGTGGTGGAGCAAGAAAAAAAGGAAAAACAATTTGATGTTTCTTTGCCAGTAGTACTAATGGCGTTTTGGCTAGTTGTGCCGTTTCGGTGGATATTGCATGAACATCTGTTTCAAAACGCCATGTGATGCTCAGTATTGGCTATAGTATAGCGTGCTTGTATGTCGTGCTTGTGGTTAGTATTTATTTTAACCTTCCGTATTTACATTCGCTCTGACAGGAAGAGTATTTCAATCAGAATTCATTTTAATAATTTTGTTGTGTGCACGGGCCGTGTGATGTGTGTCTGTTTTATGTTCTCAATGTGTGTGTGTGTGGTGGGTGTGGTGTATTTATTGTGGTCCTGTATGCGTTTGAAAGTGCACCTCGTGTGTCCTGTGGGGTTGAGAGAGAGAGCTTTTAGAGGGTGTGGCAGAACGTGTCCCTTGATTATAAGCTGTCGTTCCCATTGTTCTGTGCAAGGAAAAATGTGGGATAATGAAAGGCCCAGAAGCCAGCCAGGGCAGGTAGATAGGGAAACAACATTATGTGATAAATGGGTTGTGGGAGACCAAGAGGAGCGAGAAGAGAGCCCAAATACAGGATAGTTAACAGATGTGAATACCAGTCTGTAAGCGTCTCGAAGGTGTTGTCTCTACGGCTGGGAAGAGTAGAGGGAAGGGAAGGAGATGGGAGGGAGGATCTGTTGAGGGCAAGGGAGAGGTGAAGAGTGAGAAAGGAGAGGAACAGGTTTGGGGTGGGCAAGGCAGAAAGAAGGTGAAGAGATTCAAGAGGGGAAGGGAAAAGATGTGGGCGATAGGAAGAGAGGGGAGAGGAGAAGAGAGAGAGTGATTATATGAGAGGGATGGATGGATGGATGGGGCAATGTCTGGGTATCCATTGCCTCTGGCACCAGGACTCTGTTGGCAGACACAAATATGAAAGTATGTCTTTGTCCTGCATGGTGATTAGGGGATTTCCAGTTTGAAGTTATACTTTTGTAAAAGTGTCAGTCAGAACTAACGGGAATATCCAGAAACATGTTTATCTCATCAAACAACTGGTCTATTTTGGCAAAAGTTAACATATTGATTCCTCCAAAAAAAGGTAATGATAGACAAGGAATAAGAGACATAGATAAGGGGAGGCGAAGAAGAGAGAATTGAATAGAGAGAAAGAGAGACCACAGGGTAGGAGAGAGAGAGAGAGAGGCCGGGAGAAAAGAAGAGTGAGAAGGATCAGAGGTCAAGAGAGGAACAGAGGTAAGAGAAAGAGAGGGCAGCCAAAAGCAATAAGAAGAGTTGGGAGGTACTATAAGGTAAGCATGTGAAAGGTTTTTTGGTCCAGGACCTGGAAAGAATGAGGAGTTCTCTTCCTCTCTCCACTGATGTCAGCCCTTTGACGGTGCGCCATATGCCATACATCATCCAGAGGTCTTCCATGGTGCTGCTGATAGGTTGTCCCAGGATGGGGGTGGCTGACGGGGTAGGAGTACTAGGGGGGAGGTAGAGAGGGGAAGAGGAAAGAGGGGCAGGAGGAGGGAGGAGAGGTTGAGGTAGAGCAGGAGAGAAAAAGAAGAGAGGAAAAAGACAAGGAAGAGGGGTAGGTAAAGATAGAGGGAGGGCTGAGGGTAAAGACAGGGGAGGACGGAGGGTAGAAAGAGAGGTAGGCTGCGCAGGTATGGCGCGGCATAAAGGAGTAGACAGAGGCAGCAGGAAGGTAGAAACAGGGGTTAGGGTTGGGGGTGAGACAGTGGGGGAGATGGAGGTATGGCCTGGGACAGACAGGGGTGAGGTTATAGGGCTCCTGTGAAGGGAGACAGGTGAAGTGAATGGGTTAGAGCCAGGGACAGGGGGGGGGGGGGGGGCTCCTGTGGCAGCAGTGCTGTGAGCCAGGAAAAAGCAGTAAACCACAGGAACCCATGGTGCTCGTTAAGAGGATTCATTTCAGATTATTACAGAGCTATAAGGAGTTTCCCATGTCCTGTTTCCTCTTTTTCACATTCTTCACTCTCTCTTTGCCCGTCCTGCGTTTCATAACCTCTCGTCAGGTAAATAAAACACAGATAGAAATAGAGATATGGGGATCAAGGTAATTACAGTTGCAGGTACTCTCTCTAAAGAGATTGACAACTGACAGGTGAGTTAGCAGAATTCCTATCAAGAAGACTTGTCAATGATAGATGGCTCGACTCCGGTTCTCGTCCCAAAGGTCAACAAGTGAGAGGAAGAAAACATGAAATGAACAATACAACATACATATGTTATTYCACTTGGTGTGCATGCAACTCATCCCGTCGCTCTTCCAGTGGGGTCAGTTAGGAGCTCCTCACACAGGTGCAGATGCCCAGACATTGATCTCCTTTTCCATTGCCTGTCGTGTGGGGATCGGTGATGTAACCAGTGCTCCGTTGGGACTCCACGAGGCTCCTGTTTGATTGTTTCTCTATTATTAGCCCTTATAGCAGAGCCACTGTAACAGCGGACTCTCAGTCATGAAGCTGAAGTCATAACTCTAACGATAGCTGACATGTTGGCTCGCTTTGTTTACTTTTAGGAACTTCAAAAAATACCTGTAAAAGTATATTTTCCTGTGCTTTGAAACACTTTTACAAACCTTTTCTAATGGCCACCTAAACGGATGATAAATGGCATCTCTCACCAAGGCCATTCGAACTAGTCTGTAGAGCAGGACCAAAGACTACAGTGATGATGGCAGAGATGGTAAAGAAGCAGACTTTAAGAGCCTCCATAGACCAAGCTATATACCCAGACATTACTTCAAACAGTTCCCTTTTAAATCACTCATCAATGCCATTGGGCTGTTTTAGGTCAGTGGTATTCAAACCTTTCCAGCGGGGACCCAATTTGTTCCGCCAGAATTACTGGGGACCCATTTTTTCCTCAATAATTTCTCGCGACCCCACCCCAAAAAGCTAATGACACAACCGGTAAATTTCATTTTTTACATTAACAAATAACCTTCAATTCATCACATTTTCTAAATGAAAATAAATTAATAAATACATTTCCTCAATAACATTTTATTTTTCCAATTATCTTTCTCAAAAACTTTTCTACACAATTATCTTTCTCAAAAACTTTTCTACACAATTATCTTTCTCAGAAACTTTTCTACACAATTATCTTTACAATAATCAGAAAAGGCCTTCAAAATATATATACCCCACTGCAGTTCCCCAACTAGGGGTTGCGACCCCAACTTTGAATACCACTATTAGGTCCTCTTGTGTGCTTTCTTTCTCTGGTACATAGTGTTTCATGGCTGTGTTGACCATTGAATAGTGTAATGTATTTCTATACAGTGTCTTTTCGCAGTTTCTGAAGCAGTATAAAAGTGGAGTCCCCAAACGAATATCTTCAGTGGCTCAGATTTCATTCATAGACGTTCTAGTCTCAGACAGTAGCCTGACGTCTCAGGTACGGTTTGAAATGCATTGAAAAGAGATAAAATGAGGCTGAACTATTCAATATTCAAGAACCTTACTGTTTTGTTAGCTTACTTAATTCCCGCTTGACCTTCTCCTATGATGCCTTTTTGGCATATACTATGCTTAATTAACCCTGTGAGAACACACTAGCTGCTAGCTCTTGATGAGTTATTATATGATCTTATATTGAGTTTAACACAGTTCAGTCGTCTAGCCGCAGACAGATACGTTTCCCCCCTGGATCACCGGGAGAATTTCTTTAATTCATGGCAGATGTCTGGGTTTCAACTCAACCCCCCTCACCCCCTCCCTCAACCCCCTTAATGATCGGAGCAGGCCCACAAGTAGAAGTGTGCCCTCAGCACTTCTTTTGCGGCTTTCAGCAAATGGCCAAGCCAAACATTCCCATGGTGCACCTCTGCACCACCTTCCCCCAGTGCTCCTGGCCAACGTCATAGTCAGAGAGGGGGACTGGAAATAATCCACCCATAATCCTGTGCAGTGGAGGTGACTCTCTCGCAAGAAAAGGGGAGGGGGGAGGAGAAAGGGGAGAGAAAGAGGGGCGGAAGGGAGTGGATGGTACCCAAAGAGGAGAGGGGGAGGAGAGAGAGGACCCGAAGCGGATCCAGAAGCACGACAGGAGCAGAAGGGGGTGAGGCAGTTAGGGAAGGGGTGTGGGGAGGGTGATAGGGGGTCTGGTGGATAAGTGAGGTGATAGACCCATCTGTGGCTTTCGGCAGCTTCACTGAGCTCTGAGAACCAGCCACTGTCTGGAGGGGATACTGTGTATGTGTATGAATGTGACTCAACACCTGGATTCGGTCTTTTGTAACAACATTTGAAATTGTGTTTTTTTACATAGAGACTCAGAGCTACAAAATGGTATATCATACACTGCATGTTTGAGGAACAATGGGAAAGTAATTGCGCTTTGAAAGTTGATAAACTTGTAAACTCACTTTTTAGAAAATGGTCTATTAATGTTTTGATATCTTTGTCTACACCCATTTAGCATCGCTCACACCCTCTTAAGCTTTAGCCCCACCTATCTCGTTTCGCTCTCGGAGCGTTCAGAGCGCACGCTTGACGCTCCGGCCGATGATTTGTTTACGTCTGGATAACATGAACACAGCCTAACCAGCTCTGCTGGCAACAATTTCATTACTCTTTTTTGCCGACGTTTACTGACACCGGCCATACGGTGTCAGTAAATAGCCATAGTTTAAGACATGTAGCTTGCTAGGTAAACAATTAACCTAGCTAGGTAAACAACGTGTAAGATCACACACGTCACATAACATTAGCTAATGAGCCAGCCAGCTAACGTTAGCTAGCTAACAGTACACTTTAGCTTGAATTGAATCCACTTTCTGTCAAGATTAGAAACGTATAATATTTGAAAATGTAGCTAGCTAATGCTAGACTATCTTACCCGTGTACATCATCATGCATGATGGATGCGTCTCCCTGTCACGGATGCCATGCCACGGTTGCCCTTAGTTTGAAGATGTAATCCAGAGACTGGTGTTTTGTCCATTTCTTTAGCTATTACTCTAATTCCATTGATTTCAAAACTCAATCGCCAGGAAGTGGAGAGCAACACTTATGCAGCTTCACTACACGATTCATAAAAAAAAAAAAAATAGATACGTTCGACAGGATTGCCACACAGTCTGACCAGCTCAAATAGACAGAAGCCTTCTACAGTTAAAGTCGGAAGTTTACATACACTTAGGTTGGAGTCATTAAAACTCGTTTTTCAACCACTCCACAAATTTCTTGTTAACCTCTCTGGGATATGTGGGACGGTAGCGTCCCACCTGGCCAACATCCAGTGAAAATGAAGAGCGCCAAATTCAAATAAATTACTATAAAAATTTAACTTTCATGAAATCACACATTCAATATACCAAATTAAAGCTACACTTGTTGTGAATCCAGCCAACGTGTCAGATTTCAAAAATGCTTTACGGCGAAAGCAAACAATGCTATTATCTGAGGATAGCACCCCAGCTAACAATCCCAGACCATCATATTTCAACCCTCCCGGCGCGACACAAAACGCAGAAATAAAGATATAATTCATGCCTTACCTTTGACGAGCTTCTTCTGTTGGCACTCCAATATGTCCCATAAACATCACAAATGGTCCTTTTGTTTGATTAATTCCGTTGATATATATCCAAAATGTCCATTTATTTGCCGCGTTTGATCCAGAAAAACACTGGTTCCAACTTGCACAACGTGACTACAAAATATCTCAAAAATTACCTGTAAGCTTTGTCCAAACATTTCAAACTACTTTTGTAATACAACTTTAGGTATTTTTTTACGTAAATAATTGATAAAATTGAAGACGGGATGATCTGTGTTCAATACCGGAGGAAAACAATGTGTAGCATGCTTTCAGGTCACGTGCCTCTAACAAACAGTACACTTCACTGGAGCCTCATTCTGAACATGGCTACTTCTTAATTTCTCAAAGGAAAAACCTCAACCAATTTCTAAAGACTGTTGACATCCAGTGGAAGCGATAGGAACTGCAGGAAGGTCCCAATGAAAACCCATTGAAAAGAGAGTGACCTCAACAACAACAAAAAATAATGGTTTGTCCTCGGGAGCTTTTGCCTGCCAAATAAGTTCTGTTATAGTCACAGACATGATTCAAACAGTTTTAGAAACTTCAGAGTGTTTTCTATCCAATACTACTAATGATATGCATATATTAGCATCTGGGACTGAGTAGGAGGCAGTTTACTCGGGGCATGCTTTTCATCCAAACGTGAAAATGCTGCCCCCTATCCAAGAGAAGTTAACAAACTATAGTTTTGGCAAGTCGGTTAGGGTGCATTTGACGGTGTATGTGGGTAAATGCAACTCTAACGATGTGTATATTACTGTGACAGTGTGTGTGTGTGTGTGTGTGTGTGTGTGTGTGTGTGTGTGTGTGTGTGTGTGTGTGTGTTTGTTACTGTCACAGCTTCTGTGCCCATTTGTCTCCACATAGGTGTACTGTACAGTATGTGTGTTTGTGTGTATCCCTTCGTCTGTGTGTTTCTCCCTCTGTGTGTGTTGATTTATAGCTCTTGCAGTGCAGTGAGCTGACCTGTGCAGTGTGTTGCTTGGTTAGTGTGGTCAGGTTGGAGAATGCCCAGGCAGGCGTTGGACTCTGGGTTGGTGTTGGTGGAGGTCTGGGTATGTCGGGCAGCAGCTCTGGGTTTGCTATGTAAATAATGTTTTGGATCATGCTGTGAAGAGCTTTGATGTGGGATGGTTAACCAGGTAGGCCGAGGTGGACCAAGAGCTTCCATAGTGCTACCCTGCTCTCTTGGCCCTGCTGCCCACAATCTGGCACACGAGGAACATCAAGCGGTAATACTTGCGAACTTTAGAAAGAGTTTACGTTTAACCTGGACCTCCGTTTCAAAATGTGAATCGGCCAATTAGAATCGCCACTCAAGATTTTTGTCTTGGTTAACCGGAGTGACTCCAATCCACACTTTGGTTTTGGTAAGTCAGTGCATCAAACACTTGTGTTAGCGTTTTTGGACTAAGAGCTTTGTTTTACTCTGCATAGAGTGTTTGAAGTTACACCTCAACACTGCTGTAATATTACCGTAACACTATTACAACAGTGTGACTGTTTTGGAATACAGTACCGATGGCATGTGCATCTTTTTGTGAGAAATTACACTGGTCACTCCAAACGTTTATAAAATATGTATTATTTATAAATAGCCCACACTTAATGATTTATAAGGACCTATATTAAACAGCTTATGAATGATCTTATAAATCATTGTACTTTAAAAGTTGTTTATAAATGTGTGAATAATTCGGTTATTAGCATTTACAAATGTGGGAGTAATAATCAATAAATGATGAATAAACGATTTACTAACCCATTGTAAATGCTTTATTACGTTGAGTTAATATACAGTTCTACACTCTCCTGCCCCCACCTGGGCACAACTGGAACAGCACTGGTTAATGGCTGGAAGGTGGATGCTGGACAGGGCATGGCTTGATCTACTGCTATAGTCTTGTATTTCGAGATACTACAGATACAGGCCCATATACACACATCCTCTGTCTTTCATTTGGATCCCTTGTTTAGAACTTGGACTTTTGCTCTCCTTCCACCCCTCTCACATACACAGGCCCGCAGCCGTACTTTGAACACGCTGGATGTGTTTGTCCTGCTACTCCATGACTTACGGACACAGGCAGCAGTTTTTCCATTGAGGGCTGGCTGGGAGTATAGATTGTATTTCACCGTATCCCAGAGAGATGCTGACAGGGTGGCTACAGGGCTATGTGTGTGTGTGTGTGTGTGTGTGTGTGTGTAGTACTGTTGTTTGTCTGGATGTGCTCTGTTAAACACCAGTCTGATGGGAAATGTGATGCTTAGTTCAGCAGAAAAAAAAAAACGTTTCTGCCAGATCCCGCCATTCCCTCAGAAATAGGACCTGTAATTGGGGTGTCTCAGAAGTTCCGCCAGGGCTATGAACTACAGCCATCGCTGTTTGTATGCTTGGTAAGTGTGTGTGTGTGTGTGTGTGTGTGTGTGTGTGTGTGTGTGTGTGTGTGTGTGTGTGTGTGTGTGTGTGTGTGTGTGTGTGTGTGTGTGTGTGTGTGTGTGTGTGTGTGTGTTGTGTGTGTGTGTGTCTCTCTCTCTCCTCTACCGATCCTATAATCTTTGATATTTTGATTTATTTTATTGTGTTAAGTCAAACCACTGCTTGTCCATTCCATCTCTTGCCTGAGGATACAGTAGAGGCCTCTCATAGTACACTGAAGGAATCCACAAGTACTGACTCTGCAAAGCCATACATAGAGTACGACTCCATTGAACACCCCCCCCCACACTGTATTAGTTCAGCTGCACTGCTAATGCCAAGGCCCACTGATATCATATTGATGAATGGTGGTTTGATGAAGGCTTGGTTAAGGCCATAGAAATAAATATATTGAAAACATTTGGTCTACACTGAGTATTAACTCTTTGGCAGCAGGCGATATAAGGTGAAATATGAGTGTACACTTAGGGAGTGTAGTAATGACATCCACCAGAAGTCTTTGTACTGCCAGTTTAAGCAACACTTGGCTGGGCCTTTCTGTTATAAAGAGACCAAGGTTGCGTCCCAATGGAAACCTATTCTCGATATAGTGCACTACTTTTGACCAGTGCTGATAGTGCTCAGGTCAAAAGCAGTGCACTACAGATGTAGGATTTTAATTGAATCAYTCTTTTGTTGCTGAGAATTTTCCACTTAGAAATGTCTGACTTGTTTTGCCCTACACACTAAAAAATGAGCGTTCCTCAAGGGTTCTTTGGGAAGGGTGATGGTTCTATGTGGTACCATAATGACTCAAAGAACCATTTCAGCTCTTCAAAGTTTCTTTACTGTATGGAATTTTAACAATATCATATGAATGACCAAAACATTTTTTTAAACCTGTATGGTTCTTCAGAAGGATCTACAAAGAACCTTTCAGATTGAAAAGGGTTCTTTATGGAACCGTTCTCCACAACGGTTCTATAAAGAACCATAAAAAAACGGTTGTAATCCTTTTTTTGGTTCTATATAGAACCTTTTTTAATGGCTCTTTATAGAACCGTAGGAAAGGTTTCTTTATATCACCGTACAGGTTCCATTTAGAACCTTATGAGCATGGTTCTTTATTGAACCTTAAAAAAGGGTTCTGTTGTATAGAGCACCAAAAAGGGTTCCGCTATGGTTTCAAGCCAAAGAACCTCTATCTTAGAACCATCATTTTGTTGTACGTAATGAAAATTGTATCAACCCCGACAAAAATGTCCATTCATTATTTCCTGTTTCTGCAGGATTATTTTCCTGCTTGTAGGAAACTGTCTCAAATTAAGATCCAGCATCAATACATAGAGAATAGGGTGCCATTTAGGACACATCACAACCCGGGCCCATACAAGGGAAATCAAAACCAGCTTAGTAGTGACAAAAAGTGACAAACGTTTTACTGTGTAGTTTGTCTTTATCAAGGGGAACATGGTATTTTAAAATGACTTGAGTAAAATGGTCTTTGGTTTCCTTCTGGTGAGGTTGAAGAATTGATCTTTACCTGCATTGAACTGAATTGTAACTTTGTGAATACGGACACGCCACAACCAACAAACATTTTGTGCTTTAAAAGACGAGCATAAAGCACAAAATGTGACCCTAGCTAGAAGTAATCTTTCCTTGAACAGTAAATCTCAATGGATGTGTCGAGCTTCCTTTTTTACGTTCTCTCCCACTGTCTATGGGGTTTAAACAAAGCTCACTTCCTGGGCTTGTGTCTTGCCTGGCTTATGGCGGTAGACCTCTGTTGATTACCTTAGAGTTGAACCTTCAGCACCAGCTGGAACTGGGTGTACAGTATGGTTCAGCACGGTTCAATACAGCGATGATGACAAATGCCAGCGCTTTCTCTCTCCTCCCTCAAGGGCTTTGTCTGTCCATAGCACTGCAATCGAACACACGCATCAGCTTTTCCCAACTAAATACTGTAAAACGCCACAGCTTCCCTCGTTACCTGTATGGAGACGTTTGTGTTTTTCAATGTGGCGGTGTTCTTATTGCCCCAGCTATGTTCTCAGCGTCTGAAAATGTATGACTAAGCGTTCCGTCTGGGTGAACTGAGGATCGTGCCACGTGTGGTCTGGCACCGTCCCGTCCTGATACCCTGGGGTAGAGAAACGGGGGAGGAAGCAGGAGATGGGGAAGCATCTAGTCACATCCCCCTGGCGCCCCCTGAATGGTCTCAATTTAGTTTTATTGCGTTTCCGCTGAGCTAATGGGCAGCCATTTTAAACTTTCACTCTAGAGCAGCTGTGAATCAAAGATACTCTACACTTGCTAAGTAGATCCATACAAGGTTCTTCGGTTTGTCCCCATAGGGGACCCTTTTTGGTGCTAGGTTCTACTGAGAACCCTTTTATCTTTGGAGGATAGTGTAGCATATTTGTGTAGCATAAAATGTATCAACCAATAAATGTGCGTGCAAAAACACAGATGTTAAAACAAACAGTTCTGAAAATCACCCAGCAATAGAACATTCCGGGAAATTCGATGTATGGCTCATCAAAGAACCCTTTCTTCAAAAAACAGTTCTGACGATGGTCAAGGTTCTAGGTAGAACCCTTTGCCTTACAACGAACCCCTGTTTTCCAAAAATGGTTCTTCAGATCGAAAAGATTCTTGGTAGAACCCTTGGTAGAACCGTATACAAAGAACCCTTTTGGAACCCTTTTTTTCTGAGAGTGTAGAGACACACAGACAGACCGATCGGCCGATCGACAACTAAGCACTGACACAGGATGAGTTTGGTCAACATCCCAGTTCAGTCCGTAAGGGTCTGAGAAACGAACCTGACTTGGTCCGACACTTTTCCATCACCAACACTTAACAGCTTACAGATGGCTGTTTTTGCCTCAAATTGGTATCTTCCAGTTCCAATATTGACAAGAAAAAAAAGATGATGGGTTCAAATGATGCATCTACTAACATCCGAACAGCCCAAATGGCCTGGATATCCTGAGAGCCTTGAGCATGATGCTGGAGTAGCCATGGTGTGTAATGGCTTTAGTAGAGCATTTCATCTGGAAGACAAGAGTCCTAGTTCGCTTCCCTTTCATCCATCAGGAAGACAGACACCAGCCAGAAAACATCAGGAAACAATATTGGACTGTGGTGTTGTGCATGTAGAGAATCACTACGCATATGAAAAGTAATGTTAGAGTCCTTCAGATGAATGTTTTTCTGCAAACTGGTGTTGGTTGGACCACAAGTGACAAATACTCTCTGTAAGTAATAAAGATTCTTCATGCATGGAGAATCAGACTTGGTAAAACAAAAGTGTTTTTCAGTCATTTCAAACAGCTGGCAGATGGAGTTAATGAAAGACTGAAATCATCTCAAAACAATCTATTTCCTCATGAGGAGATTTTATAGGTTGGCGTGCCTATGCATAGATATTTGGATGTGTACAAACTGTGGGTTGATTAAAAACATGATTTGATGGCATTTGTGAGGAAATGTTACGTGTGGTTTAGAGCAGTGTTAAACATGTTAAATCATGGTTTGTGTGTTCTTTAAAAACAAAAACCTGTGTTGATTTCTTGATATGTGTTGTTAGTGCTGGCTTGGGAAGTGTACTGTATAGTTGAGGTACAAGTCTTGTCAAGGATTAAACATATAGTATAACACTCACACCCAACTCCCTGTGCAGCCTGGTGATCCTGCTGAACCGCTCGCTCTCTCTGTAAACCACCATGTTCATTAGATATATGTGCCAGAGCAGCTCATGACGTCTCCATACACTGTCAGAAAAAGGGTACGTTAGGGTACAGTATTGTTCTCGGGGCTACAAAAAGATCAATACACATAGTGTACCGTCAGAAGTACACATAGAATCTCACGTCGTACCGTTCGGTAACCTTTTAGGGTACATGATGCAATTATAAGACACAATGTATAAATCACTAAATTGGCTGACACTCCCAAAACAGAAGACAACTGCATTGGTACCAAATGTATCTTTCAAATCGATCAACTGAAATGTCCCTGTAGATATTAAGGAACACCTAACAACACTCGCTCTACTCCTTGCGCAGCGGTGTGTATTCATGGTTGCAGAGGGAAGCCGAGCTTCCCCCCCTAAAAAATTTGACCAACGTAAAACAATATATCTTTCGTCTCTCTGTTTTCATAATTYGCAACTGGCTGTATCTATCTGACAGGAGAAATCATCCGAGCGAGGGAAACAGAGCCCCTCTGTCTCAGTATGTGTAGCACATGTCACTTATGCTGTCTGGACAAAAGGAGTACGACATGTTGCCGCTGTAGCATTTGATTGATTGATGCCAGCAAGCATTTGGCTGCCATTGATTAAAAAATATATATATGATAACATAATAAACTGGGGGTGTTCCTGGCACAGAAAAACACCCCCCAAGGGAGACCTGTTTGGATCTGCCATCACACCAATCAAATCAAATTTAAAACAAAATGTCATTGTCCAAAAAAGAATGATGTTTCTGGTCTGCTGGTGACCTGTGACCAGTCCTGCAGTAGCTAGCTAAATTGGCCCTTTCCTAAGCCATGAATGACGATGGGGATTTGGACCGCCGACCGGTGACTTTAAAGCAYCTCAGTGGCCAATACATAGCATCRGCTATCCAGCATTTACAGTACATACATCACCCTTGACCTAGTTCTTGCCGTTTACGTTCGGCCTGCAGGACGCTCTGCAATACATACTTTCATTGAGTTCACGGTTGACCACTGTCTTTTTATGGGGTTTGTTTATTTTCTTGTTTGTTTTTGACATCACTTCCTTTTTCCTGTGTGTTTCCAGGGAGACATCCAGCAGCTGATGGTTGTAGCCGATCACCGCGCTGCCTATGATTACTGCGAGCACTACAGYCCCGACTGTGAGGTCCCTGTCCCAGAGCGGCCCCAGGCACAGGACCCCAACACAGACGAATACGTGAGTCCCTTCGTCAACTCGCCACACTCTTCTGTTCTCCACCATCCTGTTTCCTAGCCATGTTTACCGTATGTTTAGAGTATGTTTTATATACTCTATCCTTCCTTTCAGGTGAGTTCTCTCTCTTCTCATGTCTCAGGGTAATTATCTTCAGGTGGAAGTCTACTTGCTGTGTCGGCTTGAGAAGTTTAACAAGAAGATGATACACTCTTTAATAAAGTGCACATTTTTCGACAGACAGAGGTTAAGGGCAACAATCGGTCAGCGTGTATTGGTCTTAATGCGAGTGTAGCAAAATGCTTGTGCTTCTAGTTCCGACCGTGCAGTAATATCTAACAAGTAATCTAACAATTTCACAACAACTACCTTATACACACAAGTGTAAAGGATCAATAAGAATATGTACATATAAATATAAATCGCCATTCGGCGACGGCCCAGACGGCAACGGCGACGGCCGTCGTTGTTGGTAATCAAGCCTACCACTGTAGTGTCGTCTGCAAACTTGATGATTGAGTTGGAGGCGTGCATGGCCACGCAGTCGTGGGTGAACAGGGAGTACAGGAGAGGGCTGAGAACGCACCCTTGTGGGGCCCCAGTGTTGAGGATCAGCGTGGTGGAGATGTTGTTTCCTACCCTCACCACCTGGGGGCGGCCCGTCAGAAAGTCCAGGACCCAGTTGCACAGGGCGGGGTCGAGACCCAGGGTCTTGAGCTTAATGACGAGTTTGGATGGTACTATGGTGTTAAATGCTGAGCTGTAGTTGATGAACAGCATTCTTACATAGGTATTCCTCTTGTCCAGATGGGTTAGGGCAGTGTGCAGTGTGATTGCGACTGCGTCGTCTGTGGATCTATTGGGGCGGTAAGCAAATTGGAGTGGGTCTAGGGTGTCAGGTAAGGTGGAGGTGATATGATCCWTGACTAGTCTCTCAAAGCACTTCATGATGACGTGCTTTGAGACGTGCTTTGCTCAGTTACCTTAGCTTTCTTGGGAACAGGAATAATGGTGGCCCTCTTGAAGCATGTGGGAACAGCAGACTGGGATAAGGTTTGATTGAATATGTCCGTAAACACACCAGCCAGCTGGTCTGCGCGTGCTCTGAGGACGCGGCTAGGGATGCCGTCTGGGCCGGCAGGCTTGCGAGGGTTAACACGTTTAAATGTTTTACTCACGTTGGCTGCAGTGAAGGAGAGCCCGCAGGTTTTGGTAGTGGGCCGTGTCGGTGGCACTGTATTGTCCTCAAAGCGAGCAATGAAGTTGTTTAGTTTGTCTGGGAGCAAGACATCGGGGTCCGCGACGGCATCGGGGTCCGCTGGTTTTCTTTTTGTAGTCCGTGATTGACTGTAGACCCTGCCACATACCTCTCGTGTCTGAGCCGTTGAATTGCGACTCTACTTTGTCTCTATAGTGACCGCTTAGCTTGTTTGATTGCCTTGCGGAGGGAATAGCTACACTGTTTGTATTCAGTCATGTTCCCGGTTGCCTTGCCCTTTAGGGCCTTAGGACAAGTACCTGATTTAGCAATAATATAAAAGCTAACCAATGAAGCTCTAAACCAGCTCCAGGTTCTGTGCATTCTATCAAACACCTTCATATACCCTGAGGCGTGGTATTCCCTGATTTACCCTAATCCCTTTATCCATAAGCAGCTCTTTGATTAGGGATCAGGTAGTGTCGGTTGGACAAAATGCTGGAAAGAAAAAAAGAACTRCATGGCTGAGTGGGAAAACGCTGAAGTTTGCCAGAGAGAAAGTGCTGACTGCTGGGGAAACCAACAGGGTTGAATATGCTATGCAGTGATATTGTAGATCAAATATGCAGGAATGGCAGAGTACTTGCCTAAGCCTGTATCTCCATACGCTATCCTGAATGGAGATTGTCCTTCTTCAGTATCTGCCCCCATTCTATTAAACATCTCTGCTTTCTTTGCTGTGGTAAGGTTTGATTCTTTGGAGGAGAAGGACATTCATTCAAGAAGCTAACMAACCACGCCCTTGGACCCATTCCAGTTGAAGTGGTGATCTCACCCTTCTTATGGATGGGGAGTAGTCAGGGAGAGAACCAGAACCATGGTGTGCCCAATCACAGCTCTTGTACCTGGTCGCTTAGGGCCCCCGGCCACTAGGGAACTCAGTCGGGGTCTCAACTTACTGTTGAGAGTTAGAATAGTAGAATATAGAAGGTGCAAGTTTGAAATTTGGTTGGTTTTGTCAGACACTGACAGTCACTCACTTAGCCATTTCAGCTACCATTTTTTTGATTGGTTAGTTAGTCTAGCCAGTTATCTAAACTGGCAAAATGGGTAGAATTTTATGAAATTTCCTTTAATACTGCAGAAATTTCTCTCTGCCCCATGGCAAAATTAGTAAAATTGCATGACAGTTGTTAGAAAATTGCAAAAATAAATCTCCGGCCCATGGCAAAATGTGTAGAATTGCAGGAAATTAACTTTAAAATGTTACATTTTCTCTCTTCCGTCAAGAGGGGGGCCCCGACCAAATCATATTACAATAATAAGGCTAATATGGAGAAGAGCTCACAGATCAAATAAACTGAGAGGCACTGATGCAACTAGGACCACCACTCCTCTCAGTACATCATCAGGATGAGCTCTATGACAGAGAGCTATGGCATGCAATCATTCGGTACATTGCACCGCCATATGCAAGTAAAGTAAGCTTGCATAAAATGGAAGTGAACCCCACTCCTGCCTACCCACCCTTCTTAAACACCTTCACTCCTGATCTCCCTTGTACCACCTCACCCTATTGTCCCCTCTTAGAACCTCTCACCCCCCCCCTGCAGCAGTATCAGGGTTCAGAGTGGGGCAATTCGGGGGGGGTTGTGTTTTGGGACAGTAGAGAAATGCCGAGGTTAAACACCCGAAAGTACACAGCAACATGCCCTCGACCTGTTAAGATCTGTGACGGCTTCATTCAGACACCAGTGGAAAAGTGATCTATTATCCATCAGTGACATGCATGAACACAGAAGAGTAGGGCCGCTGAGGCTTAGGAGAGAGAGAGAGAGGTCAGATATGGGTCAGATTGACATTCCTGGAAGGGTTTCCGATCAGTGACGCCATAACGCACACCCTCTCGTATATTATTGCTAGCCGTGGTGTTGTGCTCAATAGCTGGAACACACTTTTGACCAATCCGATTGCTTGGCCGGAACTAACCGTTTCATAATCCCCTGTATTGTGTAGAACACAGAGGAGGACAGCTATTACTATGAGTATCCTTACTATGAGGACATGGATGGGAAGCCTTCTGAGACTGAGACGGACGAAGCAGCTGGACCTGCCACGGAAGACGTAAAGGTACTGTCCTCTGTCCCCTGTCCATTTGAAGGACTACCGTCTCTCTCCAGTTTAGTATGGTGGGTTGTGGGACTATACACCCTCCCCCCCATCCTCATCCCTTCTCTTATTACGTAGTTGTTGATTGTTGCTGTTGATGCTAGCTGAGTATGCTTTCTTGGCCAGATATCCCTTTGAAAAGCTTTTCGCTATCTCAACGGTTTAAAACGGAGGTTAATGAAAATGAATGACGTTAAACAAAGCCGTTGTTAATGCCAGTTGTATAAGCTGCAGTAGTTCCTCCTAACATTGCGTGGTTCTTCTCTCCAGGTGTCCGTGCCAGAGAGCGGCCGCGTCGTCACCTCCGTCAAAGAGGTGGTGTCATCAGTAAGGGAGACAGAGAGTCAGGGAGCCGAGGGCAAAGTGTTGACCAGCACCGCCAACGCCGAAGCCGCCGCTGCCGCTGGAGCTGGGGAGGATACCGGCCGCTACGACAACTACGATACGGAAAGTTACGGCAACTACGAGACGTACTACGACGAGTCCACGGCCCTGCCCGACGTCAGTCGCAGGGTCACCATCAGCAGTAGCAGCATGGGGACGGGCGCAGGGGTGGAGCTAGACTTGGGGTCAAAGGTTGACCTGGGCACGGGCGCGGAGATTGAGAAGGTCATCACCACTAGTGGAGGAGTCACCAGGACAAGCAACAAGACCTCAGTGAGTTATCATCATCGTCACAAACAAAATGCTGGAATAAAAACAACCAAATTTGTGTAAATACTGGAATACTGGGTTATTTTAACACAGACAGTTGGGTCACTCAGTTGGGCTGTTGGGTTATTGATGCTGGGTTGGGTCAGATCCGGGTCAGATCAGAAGACTGGAGGAGTGGCTTAGTAGGCGCGTGGCATTCAGATAGTTATTTTTGTTAACAATAATGTTATTAATGTTATATTAGAATATGCCATGTGCAGTGAAACAACCGAACTGGCTGGGTCAAAATAACCCAACGTGTCGTGTCCACTATTTACCCAGCGCTGTGCTGTTTTTAACCCAGCATATTTACCCACATAGAACTACAAGTCCTGGAATGCAGCTTGCAGGAGGATAAGATGATTGCCATTATCTGTCATTGTGTGCCAGTGTACTATTCTCATTGCATCGCACTTCTGTATCCTTTCCTCGCCGGTCTCTCAGTTAGCAACAGCCTACGATGAGAACTATGGCGAGGGCTATGACCTGTCCTATGGCGAGGGAGAGGAGGATGAGTACGGAGTCGGCGGAGGTGGCCACGGCAGCAGAACCAGCAGCAGCAGTACTGTTGAGATCGGCGCTGGTGGGGGATCCGTATCAGTCGGGGGCGGTTCTGTTTCTGCTGGGGGCGGTTCCGTCTCTGTGGGTGGATCTGCCGGAGGCGGGGCGGCGAGCGCCGGAGGCGGGGGAGCTGGAGCCGGAGGCAGGGGAGTCGGAGGCGGGGGAGCCGGAGGCGGGGCGGCGAGCGCCGGAGGCGGGGGAGCTGGAGCCGGAGCCGGGGGTTCCGTTGCTAGGGGAGCAGGGGGCCAGGGTGGGGATATTGAGGGAGATTACACTGATCTGGAGGGTGTTGGGTTTAAGGAGGAGTCCATCTCTGAGTACGGGGAAGAAGATTATGGCTATGGAGACCCGGACTACGATGGACAGGGGGAAAAGGTGCTGCCGGCAGAGACAGACGAATACTATGGACAGGTAATTATGACTGATGGTGATGACGGCGGTGGTGATGATGATGATGATGATGATGATGATGACGAAGGTCATGATGACGGTGTCATCTGCAGGTTGATGGGTCTCGAGGAGAGAAAGGACAGAAGGGAGAGCCTGCTATCATTGAGCCTGTGAGTATAATTTMTCCTGTGTGTGTGTGTGTGTGTCAGTGTGAGAGAGTGTGTTAAACACATGTGTGTATTTCACATCCAAACCATGAAATATCACACACACCACTGACTGTGAGTCATATAACACAAACACACATGTCTCGGCCCTTTTGCATTCTCATGTTGTATCCTGCAGCAAGGCCCACCTCTGGCCTGGAGGGTAAACAGCACGGCTACATCTAGAGATTGTGAATGATCATCGGGTGTGTAAACACGCTGTGGGCTAGCGTAAACACTGACCAGGAAAAGACCCGCTGGGAACGGAGGGGTAGAGAGAGAGAGAGAGACACTGAGAGATAAATAGCCAGTCCCTAGTTTGGGATTTGAACCCATGACATTAATTAACTCGAGGAGCTAAAGCCATGGCTATACCTCAAGGATTTTGATTCCTCTACATCGGTCTCTGGTATGCCAATGTCGTCACTGGCAGCCAATTCATATCTTGTGAGCCAAAGCCTCCACATCAACACATAGATATTCATAATGCACCACCATCAATCTGAACGGAGTCACAGAATCAAGGGAGTTTTGAATCCCATGGCTTCAGCCCTATAATCACCCACAGCTGCTTAATTTAAACAAATGTCACTGGGCTTAACTATGTGTGTGTGTGTTTGTGTGAGTGTTTGTATGTGTGTGACTGAGCGTGTGTGTGTGTGTGTGTGTCCTACCTCACAGAATGAGCCTGTGAGTCGTCCATCTAGTTCGGATATTAAATCAACAATGAGCCCCCTCTTTCCAGTCCAATCCCCATGTGTCTACAATGAAGACACCCCCCCCCAGTCCACTTCCAGCCCCACCCTGGCTACTCACACACATAAACACATACACACACTCCTCTATCTGTTTACTGCTGGGATCAGTCACTCCTGGGTCAAACGTCCCTGACCATACATCTACGCCAAGTGTTTGACAGATAGACACACTATAGGAAAACGGTAAAGTGACCCCACACACACACACACACACACACACACACACACACACACACACACACACACACACGTACCTATCCATAGACACACATCAAACAAAAGGAATATGTGTGACTATCGGAATGTTAAAAAGTAGGGCAGTAAATGTATTTTTTTTACTTGGAAAATAGATGTGGCTTGAATGACATTTTGCAGGGCTGCAGACAAAAAAAAACCAGTTCCAACCAAGGCTTTAGTTGTGTCGACGTTATGTTTTTCCCATTGTCACCACAACAAAGGGAGAAATACAATGATCAACACAACCAAACAAGGACGATTCTTCACTGTCATGTCCTTTAGCTTCAGCTCATCTGTGAGTGTTTACGAGTGCACCCTGCCGAGACGGAGACAGAGACAGAGAGCTGCTGTTTTTAAGTGAGTCGTGGGCAAGGGTCATGTTCAGCAAGACAAGGAGTGCTTACTATGAGACCCCCCCTACTGACCCGGCCATCTCTCTTTTTGAACGCTGGGAGCTGGAGGAGCAATTTCCCACCTTGGCTCTGCTATTAGCTAATTGAACAGAGACAGATCTCCGGGACAGCTTGAGCTCCTGTGTTCTTATTACCCATAGTCCCCTGATCCATGGGCATGTTGAACATGTTCCATCAGCCTCCTTACTTTGTCCTGATCATTATTTACCCTCTGCTGGTTCCTCCCAGAATAATGTGAAGTGCTGAGGGAAATGACAGGCAGGAATTTATATTA
Organism: Salvelinus sp. IW2-2015; assembly: GCF_002910315.2. NCBI lineage: Eukaryota > Metazoa > Chordata > Actinopteri > Salmoniformes > Salmonidae > Salvelinus > Salvelinus sp. IW2-2015. The sequence goes on along the minus strand of NC_036844.1, from coordinate 6,764,414 downwards.
AATTACCCAACACTCCTGGATGGAGAGTAGATATGCAGAATGTGTCTGGACATGTATACATATGCACACATACTGAAGCGATGCATGCATATGAATGAATGAATGAATACACACACACACTGTCACACGCACACACATACACACGCGCACGCTTACACACACACAGTGATAGTGCTGCATGCTCTACAGGCTGCAGCCATCCATCTCTCTGATGTGTTTGTGTGTTTCAGGGAATGCTGGTGGAGGGTCCACCCGGGTCTGAAGGCCCAACAGTAAGTACATCTCTCTATTATCTCTTTCTGTGTGTCTCTCTCTCTCTTTCTCTCTCTCTTCTCTCCTCTGTCTTCTCTTCTCTTTCTCTCTTCTCTCTTCTCTTCTCTCTCTTTCTCTTCTCTCTCTCTTCTCTCTCTCTCTCTCTCTCTCTCTCTCTCTCTCTCTCTCTCTCTCTCTCTCTCCTCTCTCTCTCTCTTCTCTCTCTCTCTTTCTCTTCTCTCTTTCTCTCTCTCTCTCTCCTCTCTTCTCTCTCTCTTCTCTCTCTCTCTCTCTCCTTTGTCCTCTCCATCTCTCTCTCCTCTTCGCCCTCTCCATTTGTCTCAGTCTATTTCTTCAACTCTGTGTGTGTACGTGTCTCTTTCTCTCTCGTCTGCTCCATTTGTGTCTGTCTATTTCTCCCCCTCTGTGTGTGTATGTGTGTTTGTACATGTCTCTCTCTCTCTTTCTCTCAATTCAATTCAAGGTGCTTTATTGGCAGGGGAAACATATTCTAACATTGCCTCTCTCTCTCTCTCTCTCTCTCTCTCTCCTCTCTCTCTCTCTCTCTCTCTCTCTCTCTCTCTCTCTCTCTCTCTCTCTCTCTCTCTCTCTCTCTCTCTCTCTCTCCTCTCTGTCTCTCCTCTGCTCGCTCAATCCTTGGCCGTCTATGACTAGTGATTTCGTTGGAATCGGAGATACATCTCAGTCTGTGTCACCCCCGTATGTCCTATGTAGTCTGTCTCTGGGTGAGAAACAGTCGGTATCCCCCAACTGTTCTCTTTGGAACGCCACCGCTAGCGTAACAGTTAGAGAGAGTGAAACTGCAAGCCCAGTCGGTGTGATTTTGGCAGGGCTTCTTGCCAGTCTAGAGCCTTAGTAATCGGAGTGGTAATAGCATAACACACCACTCCTCAAGAGAGACAGTTAGTTTACCCAGATGTTCTGGGACCAGTTATTATTTGTTTATCTACGTCTTTATGACACACTTGCTCTTGCAGTCTATTTGATCCCAAGGTGCTGGGTACTATAAGAAACAGACACTCCACAAAACAGCAGAGAAATGACAGAAACGGGCCACCAGTTAAGATGTATCTTCTAATAGACTGCCTACCTCATACTTCCTCATACATTCCTCTCTCCTCTCCCCTTCCCCTTTTTCCATATTTTGTTACGTTACAGCCTTATTCTAAAATGGATTAAATTACACATTTTCCTCGTCAATCTACACACAATACCGCATAATGACAAAGCGAAAACAGAAATAAGTATTCAGACCCTTTGCTATGAGACTCGAAATTGAGCTCGGCCGCATCCTGTTTCCAATGATCATCCTTGAGATGTTTCTACAACTTGATTGGAGTCCACCTGTGGTCAATTCAATTGATTGGACATGGTTTGGAAAGGCACGCACTTGTCTATATAAGGTCCCACAGTTGACAGTGCACGTCAGAGCAAAAACCAAGCCACGAGGTCGAAGGAATTGTCTGTAGAGCAGACAGAACTGTGTCAAGGCACAGATCTGGGGAAGGGTACCAAAAAATGTCTGCAGCATTGAWGGTCCCCAAGAACACAGTGKCCTCCATCATTCTTAAATGGAAGAATTTTGSAATCACCAAGACTTCCTAGAGCTGGCCACCTGGCCAAATTGAGCAATCGGGGGAGAAGGGCCTTAGTCAGGGAGGTTACCTAGAATCCAATGGTCACTCTGACAGAGCTCCAGAGTTCCTCTGTGGAGATGGGAGAACCTTCCAGAAGGACAATCATTTCTGCATTAATCAGGCCTTTATGGTAGAGTGGCCAGACGGAATCCACTCCTCAGTAAAAGGCACATGACAGCCTGCTTAGAGTTTGCCAAATGGCACCTAAAGGACTCTCAGACCATGAGAAACAAGATTCTCTGGTCTGATGAAACCAAGATTGAACTATTTGGCCTGAATGCCAAGCGTCACGTCTGGAGGAAACSTTTTCTTACTCTCTGCCTTGTCTGTCGCTTTGTCCATGTACATGCTGTATCCGCTTATGCTGGACTGTCCTCATCTGTGCTGTTAGAGATGGACAGGGGATTCAAGTTTTAAAGTCACGTGCAGAAGTACAGTAAAATGCCTTTCTTGGAAGCTCCAAACCCAACAATGCAGTAATCAATATCAATGTAGCACTAAAAATAACATGGTAGAACAAAAACACACAATAAATAAAAAGAAGAAGTAAGAAGAACACAAGAAGTAAGAAGCTATATATAGGATCAGTTTCAATACCGTATTTACTATGTGCAGGGATACTGGATACCATCCCTACGGTGAAGCATGGTGGAGGCAGCAACTTGCTGTGGGGATGTTTTTCAGCAGCARGGACTGTGAAACTAATCAGGATCGAGGGAAAGATGAACGAAGCAAAGTACAGAGAGATCCYTGATGAAAACCTGCGACAGAGCGCTCAGGACCTCAGACTGGGGTGAAGGTTCWACTTCCAACAGGACAAAAACCCTAAGCACACGGCCAAGACAACGCAGGAGTGGCTTCGGGACAAGTCTCTGAATGTCCTTGAGTGGCCCAGCCAGAGGCCGGACTAGAACCTTTCCGAATTTTGCTGTGTGTATGTATGAGTGTGATTGTGTGTGTGTGCCGTTCTCATTGTCTGATGATATGTATTGTTGTGAAACAGGGTCTCCCTGGACCCCCAGGTTCCTCCGGCCCCCCGGGCAGCGCCGGAGATGCAGGAGAGAGGGTGAGTAACAAGGACACCTCACCAGTAAAACACAATGAAAATACCACAAACACATCACATAGCAACTGTTTCATTAAAAGCAAAAGGTGTAAATCAAGCTGTTGATATACACCTGGAAAAGTTTAGTCCGGATAAATGATGCCAGGAATACCAACGTGTCAGGTTTTTGACAAAACGTGTACATGTGTACATTTTGACCGTGTTGGAGTAAATCCCCCACCCCCCCTCTCTCTATCTCTCTGTCACAGGGTCCGAATGGTCGTGCAGGTCTTCCTGGTGCGGATGGTCTGCCAGGACCTCCAGGGACTGTCCTCATGCTGCCTGTAAGTAAATAACAATAGCTGACAGCTCTAGAATACACAGATCTAGAATATATAGACTTCCCTGATGCTGCATGTAAGTAAATAACATTATCTGGCAGTTCTAGAATAGACAGATATAGATCAAGAACGGAAAATATGTCTCATGTTCAGTAATAACGCCTGTATGTTTATGCACATGTCTACGTTCATAATTGTATATACCATGTTGGCTATTGTGTGTGTGCATTTGTCTTTGTCTGGCAGACTTTCTTCTTAATCYTCCATCCTAATCATGTCCCTTTCTGTACTGCTGTTCTCAAGCTGCCGGCTGATTTGTTAGGCCTGTCGCAAGGCTAATCCTCTCTTCTCTTTATCTCATTATCTGATAGAATGCTGGTAATATCGAATCGGAGTTCTGTGGGGTTTGGGTCACTGTGTCCTGACCTGTGTGTGACGTTAGCTATGTGGGATGTGTGTTCTATTGTGTCGGAAGGGTATTTAGAGATCTCAGTTCTGGAACGCAGGGAGGGAGTCTCCTTCTGAATCAAATACTCTTCCTGTCTGGTCCCGCCCCGTAATAGATACTCCAATCAGAGGATGCTCTGCTATAAGTCAGCACTCTAGCACCTAGTTGAAGCTTTAGGAAGCTGTGGTTCCGCTCGTTCAGACTCACTCTCTTCGGCTCTTCCTCGCCTCTCATTTCCCCTCTCTTCTCCCCTTCTTACTAATGAGATAACTACCTCACACTATTCCCCAATCCCCAGCCCCCCAGCCCCCACCTTCCTCTTGTCTTCAGACTCCAGCCCAATTGACAGCTATAGGAGTCTTACAGGAAGTCCTCCAGCCTCAGACAGGAAGTAGAGCAGGTCTAAGTGTTCCTTCCTGTGATCACAGCTGCGAAGGCTAAAGTGAATAGCGAGCCTTTCTGTTTCTTCTGCTGCTGAGTGTTCTGCTCTACTGCTGCGGCTCCTGAGTGTGATGACTTGTCCAGATGTCCTGCTGAAGTCTCAGGAGACCGCAGAGSAGAGCAGAGCCGTCTAGGAAAGGCAGGCCAATATGTCTGGACATGAACTTAGCCCAGTCTGGTCAAGGTGCAACTGTAAAGCACAGGCCCTTTTAAATGTGGTCATTTTGTTCAAACATAATGAGAACTTAGATTTGAGTCATTTAGCAGACCCTCTTGTCTAGATCGACTTACAATTTAGTACATTCATCTTAAGATAGCTAGGTGGGACAGCCTTATAACTGTGCCTTATAGCTATGCTATAAGTCAACACGTTAACTTGGCCAAATATAGGTATGTTTGATTGTGGAGAGTTGGATAGTGTCCTTGGAAATTAGGCAGTAAGACCTTATTTGTGTGCCCCTGGTTTCTCTCTCTCTCTCTCTCTCTCTCTCTCTCTCTCTCTCTCTCTCTCTCTCTCTCTCTCTCTCTCTCTCTCTCTCTCTCTCATCTTCTCCGCATCGTCTCTCTCTCTCTCTCTCTCTCTCTCTTTCTTTCTCTGTGCATGGTTAGATTTTTCTGTGTCATGGTTTGGTTTGATTGAGGCTCTCCGGGGACAAGAGAAATATCAAGAAAGATAGCCTCGCTAGAGAGATGTCACTGTTGAAGAAAGTAAGGTTTGCCAGCTTCATGCAATCCTGTGTTCAATGTTATTTTTTTCCGCTATTTGTATAATAACAAGGTAACGGTTGTGGTGAAAAACCCTCCCGGCTGTTGTGTTGTTATTCATTCCAACAGTAACAGAAACAGAAGCACATCTTTATTGGATCATCCAACTCCAGATGTCGGTCTGAAAATCCAGGTTGCACTACGCACATATCACCACTAGATGCCAGTATAAGCATCTGGATGGGGAAAAGGGCCATAACCAGGCAGTTGACTTATGAGCTAAGGTTTTTGCAACAGAGTAGTTTTAATTTCTTTTTTTAATATAAATCATRTTTTGATTTATTTAGACATTCTTTTTGAAGATGAGCTATTTTAGCCTGTAAGCTGACTTGACCTTTTCCTAACCCACTGGGGTCTCTTACTCTCTGCCTTGTCTGTCTCTTTGTCCATGGACCTGTATCTGCCTACGCTGGACTGTCCTCATCCGTGTTGTTAGAGATGGACAKGGGATTCAAGTTTTAAAGTCACGTGCAGAAGTACAGTGAATTGACTTTCTTGGAAGCTCCAAACCCAACGATGCAGTAATCAATATCAATGTAGCACTAAAAATAACATAAGGTAGAACAAAAACACACAATAAATAAAAAGAAGAAGTAAGAAGAACACGAGAAAGTAAGAAGCTATATATAGGATCAGTTTCAATACCATATTTACTATGTGCAGGGATACTGGAGTGATAGAAGTAGATATGTATAGGGGTAGGGCGACTAGGCTTCAGGATATATGATGAACAGAGTAGCAGCAGCGGAAATGATGATTGTATGTGAGTGTGTGTGTAGAGTCAGTATAAATGTGTATGCATGTTATGTGTGTGTTGGAGAGTCAGTGTGCGTGGGTGTGTAGAGTCCTGTGAGTGTGCATAGAGACGGTGCAAAAATAGACATAAAGTGCAAGGGTCAACTCAGACAGTCTGTGTAACCATTCTGTTAGCTATTTATTATTCTTATGGCTTGGGGATAAAAGCTGTTCAGGAGCCTGTTGGTATCAGACTTACCGACCCTCTGTAGCGCCATCGAGGGCGGTGCTGTTGCCATACCAAGCAGTGATGCAGCCAGTCAAGATGCTCTCAATTTTTTAGGATTTGAGGGCCCATGCCAAACATTTTCAACCTCCTGAGAGGGACAAGGCGCTGTCGGGCCTTCTTCATGGCTGTGCGTGTTTGAGTGGACCATTTAAAGTCCTTAGAGATTTGGACACTGAGGAACTTGTAGCTCTCGACCCGCTCCACTGCAGCCCCGTCAATGTGGATGGGGTCCTGCTCACCCCCCTGTTTCCTGTATTCAACAATCAGCTCTTTGGTCTTGCTGACGTTGAGGGAGAGGTTGTTATCCCAGCACCACACTTCCAGGTCACTAATCTCCTCCTCCGTCTCATCATCACCGGTGATCAAGTATGCTACCATCGTGTCGTCAGCAAACGTGATGATGGTGTTGGAGGCCACACAGTCGTAGATGAACAGGGAGTACAGGAGGGGACTAAGCACACACCCCTGTGGAGCCCCTATGTTGAAGGTCAGCATGGCGGATATGATGTTGCCTACTCTCACCATCTGGGGTCGGCCCGTCAGGAAGTCCAGGATCCAGTTGCAGAGGGAGGTGTTCAGTCCCAGGGTCCTAAGCTTGGAAGCGAGCTTTGAGGGCACTATGGTGTTGAACGCTGAGCTGTAGTCAATTAACAGCATTCTCACACACTGTAGGTATTCCTCTTATCTAGGTGGGCGAGGGCAGTGTGGAGTGCAATTGAGATTGCGTTGTCTATGGATCTGTTGGGGCGGTATGCAAATTGGAGTGGGTCTAGGGTGTCTGAGATGATGCGGTTGACGTATGGCATAACCAGCCTTTCAAAGTGCCTTATGATTACAGATGTGAGTGCTACAGGGCGGTAGTCATTGTGGCATGAAGCCTTGAAGTTCTTGGGAACAGGAATGATGGTGGTGAGTTTAAGACGTGGGGATTACAGACTGGGACAAGGAGAGGTTGAAAATGACTGTGAATATGCCTGCCAGCTGATCTGCGCTTGCTCTGAGAACATGCCCTGGAATACCGTCCGGCCCCGCGGCATTCCGTGTGTCGGACTCGGAGAGAGCGAGGTCCTCTGGGTCGGTGGGGCCCCTCACGCACGGTACGGTGTTGTTATTGTCGAGGCGTGCATAAAATGCATTGAGTTCGTCTGGAAGAGAGGCATAGTTGGGCAGGTCACGGCTGGGTCTTCCTTTGCAATCTGTCATACTTGAGTAAAAGTAAAGATGCCTTAATAGAAAATGACTCAAGTAAATAGACAAAATGCCCTTATGTTGATGACTTGTTGTTGATTCAACGTAATCACATCGATTTTTTTTAGGGGTTGAAATTATGTGGAAACAACGTTGATTCGCCCAGTTTTTGCCCAGTCGGATGGGTCTGATTATTGGTTCTGAGTTCTGCTTTCACCCTCAGTTCCGGTTCAGTTCTGGAGGAGACTCTGGACAGAAGGGACCTCAGGTGTCTGCTCAGGAGGCTCAGATGCAAGCCATCATGCAACAGGCCAGGGTAAGGGTCACGCACACGCACACGCACACGCACACAAACACACACACACACACACAATTTTGTATCTCTCTTACAGTGCTGTTTTCTCTCTCCAGCTTGCGATGCGTGGTCCTACTGGCCCTATGGGTTTGACTGGTAGATCTGGTCCTCTGGTACGTACCAAAGTCTTCCGCAGTTTCCCCTCACACACACACACACACACACAAACACACACCACTGTCACATACACAGCCTGAGGATAAACAACGATGGTGGTCATAGTTGATAAGATCCTATTGAAATTGTAATTCAGATGCTACAACAGTAATAGTGTTTTGGCTGTGGCCTGATCTGGGTCTACCATGACTTTGTGTGACTTTATTGTGTTTGTCCTCCTCCCAGGGTTCTCCAGGTGTGTCTGGACTGAAGGGAGATTCTGGAGAGAGCGGTCCTCAGGTAAGACAGATAGAAGGTTCTAGACCACTAGAACCACTGAAGGTTCTAGACCACTGGAACCACTAGAACCACTCTCCTGCCATCGCCAGCCCAAGTTCAGGGCTATGCTATAAACACAACTTACTTTGGTTATTTTATTAGGGTTATTTTTTGGGAGGGGGGGTTCTGTGGTAGGGTTCTCTTGTTGGGTTCTCCAGTAACATTGTTCATTGTTTCAGGGACCTCGTGGACCAATGGGTTCTCATGGACCCCTTGGGAAGCCTGGTAGAAGGGTAAGTGTAATTGGGAGTCTTGCACTGGCATTTTAGTTTGGCATGCAGATTAGGATTGATTGTTTCATGTATCGTATTGCTCTTGTGTTGTATGTTCACGCTGACTACTTCCTGCTGACCTCTTAACAGGTTTCCCCTTGCAAAGGGTTTCTAACCTCAAAAGGTCTTTCCTGGTTAAATAAAAGTTAAATAAATTAAAAAAGAATACATGAAAAGGATTGTGCCCTTCAGGAAGGAGAGGGAAGTGATTGAAATGTAAGTGTTAGTGTTGGTAGGTGTGGTAAGGTCTATATATTCTGTGTTTCCAGGGACGCGCTGGATCTGACGGAGCCAGAGGCATGCCTGGTCAGACCGGAACCAAGGGAGACAGAGGGTTCGATGGTTTAGCCGGACTTCCTGGTGAGAAGGGACACAGAGTAAGTCACACCCCTTTTTCTGCTTTCTTCTGAATCTACATTGTATTTTCTAGTCCAGTGTTTGTGTGTCTCTGCCAGTGTGATTGTCTGTGTGTRTGTGTGTCACTGATCTGTATTATGTCGGTTCGTTTAGGGCGAATCTGGTCCCCATGGACCTCCCGGACCCACAGGAGAGGATGGAGAACGAGTAAGCACCACCACACGTCCTATCTCCCTCTCGACATCTCTTATCATCTCGACCCAATTTCTCTCGCTCTCTACTTCTTCATCCTCCCACTCTGTGTGTGTGTGTGTGTGTGTGTATGCGTCCGTAGGTCAGTATGTCCGTGCGGTGTGTGTGTGTGTGTGTGTCTGCGTATGTGTGATTGGTAAGTGTGTGTGATCTAAGTGTCTGCCGGCAGTCATGTAAATCAGCCTCCTCCTCACATGCTCCATCTCTCATCTCACACCATCACTCACCCCCCACCTGGCTCGTCCTACTGCGCTACATCTGTACTCTCCTCCTTTCGTACCTCGTCTCTCCATCGCCCTCTCTCCTCTACTCCAACCTCCCACTTCCTGTTCTGATCACGTCACTTCCTGTTTTCAGGGAGACGATGGAGAGATTGGGCCACGTGGTCTGCCTGGTGAGCCAGTAAGTGTTGACCTTTTTAAGATGTCCACCACCTTGTCACTTGGTATTTTTGGTATTTTATTAGGATCCCCAATAGCTGTTGCAAAAGCAGCATCTACTCTTCCTGGGGTCCACACAAAACATGAAACATAATACAGAATGACAGAATACAGAACATCAATAGACAAGAACAGCTCAAGGACAGAACTACATACATTTTTATAAAGGCACACGTAGCCTACATATCAATGCATAAACACAAACTATCCAGGTCAAATAGGGGAGAGGCGTTGTGCCGTGAGGTGTTGCTTTATCTGTTGTTTAAACCAGGTTTGTTGTGTATTTGAGCAATATGACACGGAAGGAAGTTCCATGCAATAAGGGCTCTATATAGTACTGTATGTTTTCTTGAATTTATTCTGGATTTGGGGACTATGAAAAGACCCCTGGTGGCATGTCTGGTGTGATAAGTGTGTGTGTCAGAGCTGTGTGTAAGGTSACTATGCAAACAATTTGGGATTTTCAACACTTTAATGTGTTAACTCTTAGCCTAGAGAGACTGCCATGCATATTATTTATACCAGCCCTYTGACTACGATGAAGAGCAAGACGTGCCGCTCTGTTCTGTGCCAGCTGCAGCTTAACTAGGTCTTTCCTTGCAGCTCTCAAGCACACGGCTGAACAATAATCAAGATTAGACAAAACTAGAGCCTGCAGAACTTGCTTTTTGGAGTGTGGTGTCAAAAAAGCAGAGCATCTCTTCATTACTGCCAGACCTCTCCCAAATCTTTACAACCATTGAATCTATATGTTTTGACCATGACAGTTTACAATCTAAGGTAACACCAAGTAATTTAGTCTCCTCAACTTGTTCAACAGCCACACCGTTCATTACCAGATTCAGCTGAGGTCTAGACCTTAAGGAATGATTTGTACCAAATACAATGCTCTTAGTTTTAGAGATGTTCAGGACCAGTTTATTRCTGGCCACCCATTCCAAAACAGACTGCAACTCTTTGTTAAGGGTTTCAGTGACTTCATTAGCTGGGGTTGCTGATGCGTGTATGGTTGAATCATCAGCATACACGGACACATATGCTTTGTTTAATGCCAGTGGCAGGTCATTGGTATAAATTGTCATTGTGACACTTGCATCTCAATAAAACACGTGTTGACATATACATTCTAGAAACAGGATTTGACATAAAGTCCAGCTAATGGTATATGCACAGAGTCTTGTACACAGCTTTAGTTATTTAGCTCGCTACCCTACATGTGAATCTAAGGGTAGATTCCTCTTGTTCACAGCCTGCTTTTCTCACGGCTGGTGGACAGGCTCCTATATATGTCTACGGACAAGCTTCCCTTCCTCTCTGACAGGATTTCCCCCTGCGGAGAGGAGAAATGAGACAGGCGGAGAGGAAGAGAGTTAGAGGAAGAGAGACTGGTAGAGAATCATTAGTGGTAAATGGTGTGGTGCAGTATTTCAGACACACCACCAGGGGGTGGTACAACCACATGTTTTCTGAAATATACTTGCTGTGAGAGGAAGGTGCGTTGAGCCATGGCACTAAGATATGACTGTTTGAGAGCATTGAAAAGAGCAGACATCAAGACGGGTGAAATCAGTCTAGGATGGTGCGGAGAGATCCAAGAAGCCTCAAGCATGTTTTAGATGAAAATCCATTATTCATTGTTGTGACACGCAATTTTACATCTACATTTAACACAATTCTATATTTATTTAGGAACTTTTGAAAAGGATCATGGTGTTGGTGTTGTTTGAAACATATTTTGATCAATTGTTTCTCTCTCTCTCTCCAGGGACCYCGTGGTTTGCTGGGACCAAAGGGACCTCAGGGACCTCCCGGACAACTTGTGAGTTTAGAATGCACGCGCACAAACACKTACACGCACACACACATACCCACACACRCAGTCACACACACTTTCATTTCACACTCAAATTCAGATACAGATTTAGCGGATACGTCATCCCCGTCGAGGGAATTCATTTCTGCAGCTCATAGCAAAACGAACAAAAGTACAAAGTACAAGCAGAACAAAAAATGATGTTTATTGTCACTTACACCAGAAAGGTGCAGTGAAATGTGTTGTTTTACCGGGTCTGCCATASTAGTACGGCGCCCCTGAAGCAAACTAGGGTTAAGTGCCTTGCTCAAGGGCACAGCGGCAGATTTTTCATGACACCCACAGGGAAATACCACATACAACACCTCCACGACGTCACAGGAGGTTGGTGGCACCTTAATTGGGGAGGACGGCTCGTGGTAATGGCTGAAGTCAAATTAGTGGAACGCTATCAAATGCGTCAAACACATGGTTTCCATGTGCTTGATGCCGTTCCGCTCCGCTCCAGACATTATTATGAGCGGTTCTCAGCAGCCTCCTGTTCACTTCATACATCAGATGATAAGAAGGGCTATGGCTATAAATATGAGGCTATTTATGTCTCCCACTTTACCTTCTCTACATCATTTGATGTGAGGGAAATCTCCCCTTGTCCCGATAGCATGTTGGTTCAGAYTGGGGAAGGTATCTACAGCGTACACACAGTTGAAGTCGGAAGTTTACTTACACCTTAGCCAAATACATTTAAACTCAGTTTTTCACAATTCCTGACGTTTAATCCTAGTAAGAATTCCCTGTYTTAGGTCAGTTAGGATCACCACTTTATTTTAAGAATGTGAAATGTCAGAATAATAGTAGAGAATGATTTATTTCAGCTTTTATTTCTTTCATCACATTCCCAGTGGGTCAGAAGTTTACATWCACTCAATTAGTATTTGGTAGCATTGCCTTTAAATTGTTGAACTTGGGTCAAATGTTTCGGGCAGACTTCCGCAAGCTTCCCACAATAAATTGGGTAAATTTTGGCCCATTCCTCGTGACAGAGCTGGTGTAACTAAGTCAGATTTGTAGGCCTCCTTGCTCGCATACGCATACGTCAGGGCTTTGTGATGGCCACTCCAATACCTTGAATTTGTTGTCCTTAAGCCATTTTACCACAACTTTGGAAGTATGCTTGGGGTCATTGTCCATTTGGAAGACACATTTGCGACCAAGCTTTAACTTCCTGACTGATGTCTTGAGATGTTGCTTCAATATATCCACATAATTTTGCTTCCTCATGATGCCATCTATTTTGTGAAGTGCACCAGTCCGTCATGCAGCAAAGCACTCCCCACAACATGATACTGCCACCCTGTGTTTCACGGTTGGGATGGTGTTCTTCGGCTTGCAAGCCTCCCCCTTTTTCCTCCAAACATAACGATGGTCATTATGGCCAAACAGTTCTATTTTTGTTTTATCAGACCAGAGGACATTTCTCCAAAAAGTATAATCTTTGTTCCCATGTGCAGTTTCAAACCATAGTCTCGCTTTTTTATGGTGCCTTTCAGGTTATGTCGATATAGGACTCGTTTTAGTGTGGATATAGATACCTGTTTCCTCCAGAATCTTCACAAGGTCCTTTGCTTTTGTTCTGGGATTGATTTGCACTTTTCAACAATTGTTGGGAAAATTACTTGTGTCATGCACAAAGTAGATGTGCTAACCGACTTGCCAAAACTATAGTTTGTTAACAAGAAATTTGTGGAGTGGTTGAAAAATGAGTTTTAATGACTCCAACCTTAGTGTATGTAAACTTCCGACTTCAACTGTATCTCAGTCTGTCACTGACGCACTCCCCATCTTTATGTCCTTATTCTCTGTGTGTTAACCTGAGTGTGTGCTTTATGCATTGAAGTAGAGGCTTCATCTCATCTGTGTGTGTTACAGGGTGTGACTGGAATGGATGGCCACCCTGGACCCAAAGGAAACATTGTAAGTTCTGTAGCAGTGTGTAGAAACGATCGGCTCGATATGCTCCTGATACACACCTCTCTCTCTCTCACACACACACACACACACACACTGGCTCGATCTATCCCCCAGGCTCACACCATTTCCTCACCTTGCTTCCAGTCTATTTCCCCATCAAATGCACACTGTTGTTTCATAAAGACCCATTCACTTACTCCCACACTCCCACAGTGTGAAGACTCTCTTGTCATCTAATGAAGAATAGACCGAATGTACTGTCCTGTTAGAGTCAAGTCCTCCATGGGCCGTCTGTGTTATTCCGGGACCATTTAGTCGGAGCAGTGTATCCATAATGAGAGAACGCCTGGCTGGAGAAGACAGTGTCTCCGCTGGGGATGCTCCAATTAGGGAGAGAGATGGGAGATCCACAGTCTTTTCCCAGCCGCTCCGAACAGGGAACGTAATTGATGGTCAATTATCTGGGAGGCGTTTGAGTTTGAGGTTCAGCATTCACTTTCATTAGGAGAGAGTGTGTGTGAAGGAGACTGAGAGAGTGTGTGTGTGGAGGAGACTGAGAGAGTGTGTGTGTGGGAGACGGGAGGTGTTTATGTGTTTGTTTGAAAGAGAGAGGTTGAGAGCAGGGTGTGTGTGTGTGTGTGTGTGTGCATGTGTGTGCGCGTGTGTTCCCTCCAGCTAGAAAAGGCTATAAAAACACACCAACCTTGGGAGTTATGTCTGTGTGGAAGAAAGTAATAATGTAGTGTGATTTTGACCCAATCAAAAGTCCACTCACTACACTACACTCCGCTATGTTCGGGTGCCGGCATTTCGTTGTCTACCTCTTAAAGCGGCTCTGTCCTCATGTGTCAGACTGACACCTAGTGATGTCCTGTGGATGAATGTGAACGAGGTGTTGTCTCCATCGTAGGGACCCCAAGGAGAGCCTGGCCCCAGTGGACAGCAAGGAAACCCAGGTGCTCAGGTCAGTATGATCATCTTAGGATTCCTATTGGACAGGGTATGAGATTACAGCCTTCATTTGGTTCGTCGTTGTATGGTCATGCCCACTATGGCATTTTGACATTAGTCCATTGGTTGGATTCTCTGTCACTCTTGGACGTTCCTGTCTCATCCTCCAGTGAGTTTGTGCTGACAATGTCCGTCCTCTCTCTCTACAGGGACTTCCAGGTCCTCAGGGAGCCATCGGGCCCCCTGGAGATAAGGTAAGGCCCCTGGCCCCTTAAAACATATAACTACACCATTGTGTGATGTGAGCAGTATTGTGGCTCCACTGTCTGTCACCTGAGTATCTCTGACTTCCCCTCTCTCCTTCTCCGCTCTCCACAGGGTCCTACCGGAAAACCAGGACTGCCAGGAATGCCCGGAGCTGACGGACCCCCGGTAAGTGTGTGAACTAACTCTCCCGAACACACTCCCCACCTCCTCGCAGGGCACACCTGTGCCGTCGCCAGGTGGTCCGTGGAAGATGGCAGGTGGTGGGTGGGAGAGAGAGAGAAAGGTATGTGTGTGTGCACGTGACAGACAGAGTGAGAAAGTGAGTGCGAGAAAGAGTGAAAGTAAGGAAGACGGGATGGAAGAGAGCGCGAGAGCTCGATGAGAGCAGCGTCTGTCGCCGTATCCCCCCCCCATGATCCTCCTTGGCTTTGATATCTATGTAGAGTGGAAATGCCACTCGCTCCCTCTTTCGACTGCACGTTTGTGTGCAATAAAATAGGCCTAGTTAGTGGTTTTTATGCTGTTTCATACTCTGTGTGGACCAGACATAATGTTAGAGTAGGATTTTGGACTGAACAAAACCCCCCCCCCCCCCCCCCCCCATCTGTGTCATGCGACGGAGTCAATATTACTGGAAATCACAACTGTT